>NW_024714077.1:0-11341 GCF_018991925.1 Homarus americanus
AGGGCCTTTGTTATACTCGAGTCGGGGAATAGGTTATACTCGATCATGGGCCTTTGTTATACTCGATCAGGGACTTTGTTATACTCGACCAGGGACTTTCTTATACTCGACGAGGGGGCTTTGTTATACTCGATCAGGGGACTTTGTTATACTCGCTAAGGGGACTTTGTTATAGTCGATCAGCGGACTTTGTTATACTCGATCAGGGGACTTTGTTATACTCGATCAGGGGACTTTGTTATACTCGATCAGGGGACTTTGTTATACTCGATCAGGGGACTTTGTTATACTTGATCAGGGGACTTTGTCATACTCGATCAGGGGACTTTGTTATACTCGATCTTGAGACTTTATTATACTCCATTAGGGTCCTTTGTTAAACTCAATGAGGGGACTTAGTTATACTCGATTAGGGGACTTTGTTAGACTCGATCAGAGGACTTTGTTACACTAGATCAGGGAACTTTGTTATACTCGATGAGGGGGCTTTGTTTAACTCGATCAGGGACTTAGTTATACTCGATGAGGGGACTTTGCTATACTCGATTAGGGGACTTTGTTATACTCGATCTTGAGACGTTGTTATAGTCCATTAGGGTCCTTTATTATACTCGATCAGGGAACTTTGTTATACTCGATCCGGGTCTTTATTATACACGATAAGGGGACTTTGTTATACTCGACCAGGGGACTTTGTTATACTCGATCAGGGGACTTTGTTGTACTAGATCAGGTGACTTTGTTATACTCGATCCGGGGCTTTATTATACTCGGTAAGGGGACTTTGTTATACTCGATCAGGGGACTTTGTTATACTCGATGAGGTGACTATATTATACTCGATCTTGGGACTTTGTTAAACTGGATCAGGTGCCTTTGTTATACTCCATTAGGGGCCTTTGTTATACTGGATCAGGGGACTTTGTTGTATTCAATCAGGGGACTCTGTTATACTCGATCAGGAGCTTTGTTATACTCGATTAAGAGACTTTGTATATACTCAACTAGGGACTTTGTGATATTCGTTCAGGGGCCTTTCTTATACTCGATCAGGGGGCTTTGTTAAACTCGATGTTGGGACGTTGTTAAACTCAATCAGCGGACTTTTTTATACTCGATCAGGGGGCTTTGATTTACTCGATCTTGGGACTTTGTTATACTCGATCAGGGGACTTTGTTTTGCTCGATCAGGGACTTTGTTATTTTCGACCAAGGGGCTTTGTTATACTCGAGTCGGGGAATAGGTTATACTCGATCATGGGGCTTTGTTATACTCGATCAGGGACTTTGTTATACTCGACCAGGGACTTTCTTATACTCGACGAGGGGGCTTTGTTATACTCGATCAGGGGACTTTGTTATACTCGCTCAGGGGACTTTGTTATAGTCGATCAGGGGACTTTGTTATACTCGATCAGGAGACTTTGTTATACTCGATCAGGGGACTTTGTTATACTCCATTAGGGTCCTTTGTTAAACTCAATCAGAGGACTTAGTTATACTCGATCAGGGAACTTTGTTACACTCGATCAGGGGACTTTGTTATACTCGATGAGGAAACTATGTTATACTCGATCTTGGGACTTTGTTAAACTGGATCAGGGGCCTTTGTTATGCTCCATTAGGGGCCTTTGTTATACTGGATCAGGGGACTTTGTTGTAATCAATCAGGGGACTTGTTATACTCGATCATGGGGCTTTGTTATACTCGATCAAGAGACTTTGTATATACTCAACTAGGGACTTTGTTATATTCGGTCAGGGGCCTTTCTTATACTCGATCAGGGGGCTTTGTTATGCTCGATGAGGGGACTTTGTTATTCTCGATCAGGGGAGTTTGTTATACTCCATCAGGGGACTTAGTTATACTCGATCGGAAGACTTTGTTATACTCGATCATGGGACTTTGTTATACTCCAATAGGGTCCTTTGTTATACTTGATCAGGGGACTGTGTTATACTCGACCAGGGGACTTTGTTATACTCGATAAAGGGCCTTTTTTATACTCGATGAGGGTACTTTGTTATACTCGATCTTGGGACTTTGTTAAACTCGATCAGGGGCCTTTGTTATACTCCATTAGGGGCCTTTGTTATACTGGATCAGTGGACTTTGTTATAATCGATCAGGGGACTTTGTTATGCTCGATGAGGGGGGGCTTTGTTATACTCGATCAGGAGACTTTGTTATTTTCGACCAAGGGCCTTTGTTATACTCGAGTCGGGGAATAGGTTATACTCGATCATGGGGCTTTGTTATACTCGATCAGGGACTTTGTTATACTCGACCAGGGACTTTCTTATACTCGACGAGGGGGCTTTGTTATACTCGATCAGGGGACTTTGTTATACTCGCTCAGGGGACTTTGTTATAGTCGATCAGCGGACTGAGTTATACTCGATCAGGGGGCTTTGTTATACTCGATCAGGGGACTTTGTTATACTCGATCAGGGGACTTTGTTATACTCGATCAGGGAACTTTGTTATACTCCATTAGGGTCCTTTGTTAAACTCAATCAGAGGACTTAGTTATACTCGATCAGGGAACTTTGTTATACTCGATCAGGGGACTTTGTTATACTCGATGAGGGGACTTTGTTATACTCGATCAGGGGACTTTATTTTACTCGATCAGAGGACTTTGTCATACTCGATCTTGGGACTTTGTTATACTCCATTAGGGTCCTTTGTTATACTCAATGAGGGGACTTAGTTATGCTCGATCATGGGACTTTGTTATACTCGATTAGGGGGCTTTGTTATACTCGATCAGGGGACTTTGTTATACTCGATCAGAAGACTTTGTTATACTCGATCTTGGGACTTTGTTATACTCCATTAGGGTCCTTTGTTATACTCAATCAGGGGACTTAGTTATGCTCGATCAGGGGACTTAGTTATACTCGATTAGTGGACTTTGTTAGACTCGATCAGAGGACTTTGTTACACTAGATCAAGGGACTTTGTTATACTCGATGAGGGGGCTTTGTTTATTTCGATCAGGGACTTATTTATACTCGATCAGGGGACTTTGTTATACTCGATTAGGGGACTTTGTTATACTAGATCTTGAGACGTTGTTATAGTCCATTAGGGTCCTTTATTATACTCGATCAGGTGACTTTGTTATACTCGATCCGGGGCTTTATTATACTCGATAAGGGGACTTTGTTATACTCGACCAGGGGACTTTGTTATACTCGATCAAGGGACTTTGTTATACTAGATCAGGGGACTTTGTTTTACTCGATCCGGGGCTTTATTATACTCGGTAAGGGGACTTTGTTATACTCGATCAGGGGACTATGTTATACTCGATGAGGAAACTATGTTATACTCGATCTTGGGACTTTGTTAAACTGGATCAGGGGCCTTTGTTATACTCCATTAGGGGCCTTTGTTATACTGGATCAGGGGACTTGTTATACTCGATCATGGGGCTTTGTTATACTCGATCAAGAGACTTTGTATATACTCAACTAGGGACTTTGTTATATTCGGTCAGGGGCCTTTCTTATACTCGATCAGGGGGCTTTGTTATGCTCGATGAGGGGACATTGTTATTCTCGATCAGGGGACTTTGTTATACTCCATCAGGGGACTTAGTTATACTCGATCGGAAGACTTTGTTATACTCGATCATGGGACTTTGTTATACTCCAATAGGGTTCTTTGTTATACTTGATCAGGGGACTGTGTTATACTCGACCAGGGGACTTTGTTATACTCGATAAAGGGCCGTTTTTATACTCGATGAGGGTACTTTGTTATACTCGTTCTTGGGACTTTGTTAAACTCGATCAGGGGCCTTTGTTATACTCCATTAGGGGCCTTTGTTATACTGGATCAGTGGACTTTGTTATAATCGATCAGGGGACTTTGTTATGCTCGATGAGGGGGGCTTTGTTATACTCGATCAGGAGACTTTGTATATACTCAACTAGGGACTTTGTTATATTTGGTCAGGGGCCTTTCTTATACTCGATCAGGGGGCTTTGTTAAACTCGATCAGGGGACTTTGTTATACTCGATCAGGGGGCTTTGTTATACTCGATTAGGGGACTTTGTTATACTCGATCAAGGGGCTTTGTTTTTCTCGATCAAGGGACTTTGTTATACTCGATCAGGGGACTTTGTTATACTCGTTGATGGGACTTTATTATACTCAATCAGCGGACTTTATTATAATCGATTAGGGGACTTTGTTATACTCGATTAGGGGACTTTGTTATACTCGACGAGGTGGCTTTCTTATACTCGATCAGAGGACTTTGTTACACTCGAACAGGGGACTTTGTTATACTCGATCAGGGGACTTTGTTAAACTGGATCCGGGGCCTTTGTTATACTCCATTAGGGGCCTTTGTTATACTCGATCAGGGGACTTTGTTATACTCGATCAGGGGACTTTGTTATACTCGATCAGGGGACTTTGTTATACTCGATCAGGGGACTTTGTTATACTCGATCAGGGGACTTTGTTATACTCGATTAGGGGACTTTATTATATTCAATCAGGGGACTTTATTATAATCGATTAGGGGACTTTGTTATACTCGATGAGGGGACTTTGTTATACTCGACGAGGTGGCTTTCTTATACTCGATCAGAGTACTTTGTTACACTCGAACAGGTGACTTTGTTATACTCGATCAGGGGACTTTGTTATACTCGATCCGCGGGCTTTGTTTTACTCGATCAGGGGTCTTTGTTATACTCGATCAGGGGACTTTGTTATACTCGATCCGGGGACTTTGTTATACTCGATCAGGGGACTTTGTCATACTCGATCAGGGGACTTTGTTATACTTGATCTTGAGACTTTGTTATACTCGATCTTGAGACTTTGTTATACTCCATTAGGGGACATTGTTATACTCGGTCAGGGGATTTTGTTATACTCGATCAGGGGACTTTGTTATACTCGATCAGGGGACTTTGTTATACTCGATTAGGGGACTTTATTATATTTAATCAGGGGACTTTATTATAATCGATTAGGGGACTTTGTTATACTCGATGAGGGGACTTTGTTATACTCGACGAGGTGGCTTACTTATACTCGATCAGAGGACTTTGTTACACTCGAACAGGGGACATAGTTAGACTCGATTAGGGGACTTTTTCATATTCGATGAGGGGGCTTTGTTTTACTCGATCAGGGGACTTTGTTATACTCGATCAGGGGTGTTTGTTTTACTCGATCAGGGGACTTTGTTATACTCGATCAGTGGACTTTGTTATACTCGATCAGGGGACTTTGTTATACTCGACCAGGGGCCTTTGTTATACTCGATCAGAGGACTTTGTTATACTCGATGAGGGGACTTTGTTATACTCGATCTTGGGACTTTGTTAAACTGGGATCTTGGGACTTTGTTAAACTCGATCAGCGGACTTTGTTATACTCGATCAGGGGGCTTTGATTTATTCGATCTTGGGACTTTGTTATACTCGATCAGGGGACTTTGTTTTACTCGATTAGGGACTTTGTTATTTTCGACCAAGGGCCTTTGTTATACTCTAGTTGGGGAATAGGTTATACTCGATCATGGGGCTTTGTTATACTCGATCAGGGACTTTTTTATACTCGCTCAGAAAACTTTGTTATAGTCGGTCAGCGGACTTTGTTATACTCGATCAGGGGACTTTGTTATACTCGATCAGGGGACTTTGTTATCGATCAGGGGACTTTGTTATACTCGATCAGGGGACTTTGTTATACTCGATCAGGGGACTTTGTTATACTCGTCGAGGGGGCTTTGTTATACTCGATTAGGAGACTTTGATATACACGATCAGAGGACTTTGTTACACTAGATCAGGGGACTTTGTTATACTCGATGAGGGGGCTTTGTTTGACTTGATCAGGGGACTTTGTTATACTCGATCAGGTGACTTTGTTATACTCGATCTTGAGACTGTGTTATAGTCCATTAGGGTCCTTTATTATACTCGATCAGAGGAATTAATTATACTCGATCAGGGAACTTTGTTATACTCGATCAGGGGACTTTGTTATACTCGATGAGGGGACTTTGTTATACTCGATCAGGGGACTTAATTTACTCGATCTGAGGACTTTGTCATACTCGATCTTGGGACTTTGTTATACTCCATTAGGGTCCGTTGTTATACTCAATCAGGGGACTTAGTTATACTCGATCAGGGGACTTTGGTATATTCGATTAGGGGGCTTTGTTATACTCGATCAGGGGACTTTGTTATACTCGATCAGAAGACTTTGTTATACTCGATCTTGGGACTTTGTTATACTCCATTCTGGTCCTTTGTTAAACTTAATGAGGGGACTTAGTTATACTCGATTAGTGGACTTTGTTAGACTCGATCAGAGGACTTTGTTACACTAGATCAGGGGACTTTGTTATACTCGATGGGGGGCTTTGTTTAACTCGATCAGGGACTTAGTTATACTCGATCAGGGGACTTTGTTATACTCGATTAGGGGACTTTGTTATACTCGATCTTGAGACGTTGTTATAGTCCATTAGGGTCCTTTATTATACTCGATCAGGGACTTTGTTATACTCGATCCGGGGCTTTATTATACTCGATAAGGGGACTTTGTTATACTCGACCAGGGGACTTTGTTATACTCGATCAGGGGACTTTGTTATACTAGATCAGGGAACTTTGTTATACTCGATCCGGGGCTTTATTATACTCGGTAAGGGGACTTTGTTATACTCGATCAGGGGACTTTGTTATACTCGATGAGGGGACTATGTTATACTCGATCTTGGGACTTTGATAAACTGGATCAGGGGCCTTTGCTATACTCCATTAAGGGCCTTTGTTATACTGGATTAGGGGACTTTGTTGTAATCAATCAGGGGACTTTGTTATACTCGATCAGGGGGCTTTGTTACACTCGATCAAGAGACTTTGTATATACTCAACTAGGGACTTTGTGATATTCGTTCAGGGGCCTTTCTCATACTCGATCAGGGGGCTTTGTTATGCTCGATGAGGGAACTTTGTTATTCTCGATCAGGGAACTTTGTTATACTCGATATTGGGACTTTGTTAAACTCGATCTTGGGACTTTGTTAAACTCGATCAGCGGACTTTGTTATACTCGATCAGGGGGCTTTGATTTACTCGATCTTGGGACTTTGTTTTACTCGATCAGGGGACTTTGTTTTACTCGATCAGGGACTTTGTTATTTTCGACCAAGGGCCTTTGTTATACTCGAGTCGGGGAATAGGTTATACTCGATCATGGGGCTTTGTTATACTCGATCAGGGACTTTGTTAAACTCGACCAGGGACTTTGTTATTCTCGACGAGGGGGCTTTGTTATACTCGATCAGGGGACTTTGTTATACTCGCTCAGGGGACTTTGTTATTGTCGATCAGCGGACTTTGTTATACTCGATCAGGAGACTTTGTTATACTCGATCAGGGGACTTTGTTATACTCGATCAGGGGACTTTGTTATACTCGATGAGGGGACTTTATTATACTCCATTAGGGTCCTTTGTTAACCTCAATCAGGGGACTTAGTTATACTCGATTAGGGGACTTTGTTATACTCGATCAGAGGACTTAGTTATACTCGATCAGGGAACTTTGTTATACTCGATCAGGGGACTTTGTTATACTCGATGAGGGGACTTTGATATATTCGATCAGGGGACTTTATTTTACTCGATTAGGGGACTTTGTTATACTCGATCTTGAGACGTTGTTATAGTCCATTAGGGTCCTTTATTATACTCAATCAGGGGACGTAGTTATGCTCGATCAGGGGACTTTGTTATACTCGATTAGGGGGTTTTGCTATACTCGATCAGGGGACTTTGTTATACTCAATCAGAAGACTTTGTTATACTCGACCTTGGGACTTTGTTATACTCCATTAGGATCCTTTGTTAAACTCAATGAGGGGACTTAGTTATACTCGATTAGTGGACTTCGTTAGACTCGATCAGAGGACTTTGTTACACTAGATCAGGGGACTTTGTTATACTCGATGAGGGGGCTTTGTTTAACTCGATGAGGGACTTAGCTATACTCGATCAGGGGTCTTTGTTATACTCGATTAGGGGACTTTGTTATACTCGATCTTGAGACGTTGTTACAGTCCATTAGGGTCCTTTATTATACTCGATCAGGGGACTTTGTTATACTCGATCCGAGGCTTTATTATACTCGATAAGGGGACTTTGTTATACTCGACCAGGGGACTTTGTTATACTCGATCAGGGGACTTTGTTATACTAGATCAGGGGACTTTGTTATACTCGATCCGGGGCTTTATTATACTCGGTAGGGGGACTTTGTTAAACTCGATCAGGGGACTTTGTTATACTCGATGAGGTGACTATATTATACTCGATCTTGGGACTTTGTTAAACTGGATCAGGGGCCTTTGTTATACTCCATTAGGGGCCTTTGTTATACTGGATCAGGGAATTTGTTGTATTCAATCAGGGGACTCTGTTATACTCGATCAGGAGCTTTGTTATACTCGATCAAGAGACTTTGTATATACTCAACTAGGGACTTTGTGATATTCGTTCAGGGGCCTTTCTTATACTCGATCAGGGGGCTTTGTTAAACTCGATGTTGGGACTTTGTTAAACTCAATCAGCGGACCTTTTTATACTCGATCAGGGGGCTTTGATTTACTCGATCTTGGGACTTTGTTATACTCGATCAGGGGACTTTGTTTTACTCGATCAGGGACTTTGTTATTTTCGACCAAGGGCCTTTGTTATACTCGAGTCGGGGAATAGGTTATACTCGATCATGGGGCTTTGTTATACTCGATCAGGGACATTGTTATACTCGACCAGGGACTTTCTTATACTCGACGAGGGGGCTTTGTTATACTCGATCAGGGGACTTTGTTATACTCGCTCAGGGGACTTTGTTATAGTCGATCAGCGGACTTTGTTATACTCGATCAGGGGACTTTGTTATACTCGATCAGGGGACTTTGTTATACTTCATTTGGGTCCTTTGTTATACTCAATGAGGGGACTTAGTTATGCTCGATCAGTGGACTTTGTTATACTCGATTAGGGGGCTTTGTTATACTCGATCAGGGGACTTTGTTATACTCGATCAGAAGACTTTGTTATACTCGATCTTGGGACTTTGTTATACTCCATTAGGGTCCTTTGTTATACTCAATTAGGGGACTTAGTTATGCTCGATCAGGGGACTTAGTTATACTCGATTAGTGGACTTTGTTAGACTCGATCAGAGGACTTTGTTACACTAGATCAGGGACTTTGTTATACTCGATGAGGGGGCTTTGTTTAACTCGATCAGGGACTTATTTATACTCGATCAGGGGACTTTGTTATACTCGATTAGGGGACTTTGTTATACTCGATCTTGAGACGTTGTTATAGTCCATTAGGTCCTTTATTATACTCGATCAGGTGACTTTGTTATACTCGATCCGGGGCTTTATTATACTCGATAAGGGGACTTTGTTATACTCGACCAGGGGACTTTGTTATACTCGATCAAGGGACTTTGTTATACTAGATCAGGGGACTTTGTTTTACTCGATCCGGAGACTTATTATACTCGGTAAGGGGACTTTGTTATACTCGATCAGGGGACTTTGTTATACTCGATGAGGAAACTATGTTATACTCGATCTTGGGACTTTGTTAAACTGGATCAGGGGCCTTTGTTATACTCCATTAGGGGCCTTTGTTATACTGGATCAGGGGACTTTGTTGTAATCAATCAGGGGACTTGTTATACTCGATCATGGGGCTTTGTTATACTCGATCAAGAGACTTTGTATATACTCAACTAGGGACTTTGTTATATTCGGTCAGGGGCCTTTCTTATACTCGATGAGGGGGCTTTGTTATGCTCGATGAGGGGACTTTGTTATTCTCGATCAGGGGAGTTTGTTATACTCCATCAGGGGACTTAGTTATACTCGATCGGAAGACATTGTTATTCTCGATCATGGGACTTTGTTATACTCCAATAGGGTCCTTTGTTATACTTGATCAGGGGACTGTGTTATACTCGACCAGGGGACTTTGTTATACTCGATAAAGGGCCTTTTTATACTCGATGAGGGTACTTTGTTATACTCGATCTTGGGACTTTTTTAAACTCGATCAGGGGCCTTTGTTATACTCCACTAGGGGCCTTTGTTATACTGGATCAGTGGACTTTGTTATAATCGATCAGGGGACTTTGTTATGCTCGATGAGGGGGGCTTTGTGATACTCGATCAGGAGACTTTGTATATACTCAACTAGGGACTTTGTAATATTTGGTCAGGGGCCTTTCTTATACTCGATCAGGGGGCTTTGTTAAACTCGATCAGGGGACTTTGTTATACTCGATCAGGGGGCTTTGTTATACTCGATTAGGGGACTTTGTTATACTCGATCAAGGGGCTTTGTTTTTCTCGATCTAGGGACTTTGTTATACTCGATCAGGGGACTTTGTTATACTCGATCAGGGGACTTTATTATACTCAATCAGCAGACTTTATTATAATCGATTAGGGGACTTTGTTATACTCGATCAGGGGACTTTGTTATACTCGACGAGGTGGCTTTCTTATACTCGATCAGAGGACTTTGTTACACTCGAACAGAGGACTTTGTTATACTCGATCAGGGGACTTTGTTAAACTGGATCAGGGGCCTTTGTTATACTCCATTAGGGGCCTTTGTTATACTCGATCAGGGGACTTTGTTATACTCGATCAGGGGACCTTGTTATACTCGATCAGGGGACTTTGTTATACTCGATCAGGGGACTTTGTTATACTCGATCAGGGGACTTTGTTATACTCGATTAGGGGACTTTATTATATTCAATCAGGGGACTTTATTATAATCGATTAGGGGACTTTGTTATACTCGATGAGGGGACTTTGTTATACTCGACGAGGTGGCTTTCTTATACTCGATCAGAGGACTTTGTTACACTCGAACAGGGGACTTTGTTATACTCGATCAGGGGACTTTGTTATACTCAATGAGGGGGCTTTGTTTTAATCGATCAGAGGACTTTGTTGCTTTCTCAATCAGGGGCTTTATTACTCTCAGTCAGGGACTTTGTTATACTCGATCAGGGGACTTTGTTATACTCGATCAGGGAACTTTGTTATACTCAATCTTGGGACTTTGTTATACTCCATTGGGGTCCTTTGTTATACTCGATTAGGGGCCATAGTTATACTCGAGCAGGGGACTTTATTATACTCGATCAAGGGTCTTTGTTATACTCGATCAGGGGACTTTGTTATACTCGATCAGGGGACTTTGTTATATTCAATGAAGGGGCTTTGTTATGCTGGATCAGGGGACTTTGTTATACTCG
>NW_024714078.1:0-5879 GCF_018991925.1 Homarus americanus
TGTGTGTGTGTGTGTGTGTGTGTGTGTGTGTGTGTGTTATAATCTTAAAGCGTTCACGTACAGTATATGTAAAAGCTTGTAAACCCGGACCATTACGCTCACCATCACCATTAAAACTCCTCATCACCTCTTCTCTTATATCTCACCATCATTCCTTTTAGCTATCTTTTTTATCATTACTTCTTCATTCATACTTCAGTGGTGCACCAGTAACCCTTCACCAGTGAATAGTTCCTCCAGTCACCTCACCATCATTTCACCATAATATCACCATTCTCATCGTTACCTCACTGTGGCCTTCCCAAGAACTTCACCATCTCTTTTACTATCACCATCACCTCACCATTACTTCACCATAACACCAGGGTCCGTTGCTACCCACACGATGACGTCACCATCTGCAACGAGGACAATTTTTCTACTCCATGTCCGGTGCTTCTGGCTCGTGTGAGTAACCATAGTGTAGGTGTAGACAGCGGTGGTGAGAGTGCACTTGGTAGGCCTCTCCATTGTGGGTGAGAGACACTCATAATATTTAAAGTGTTTACCATGGAAGCTGTGACCCACGGTGGTACCTAGTTCGCCAGGCCACTGCCAGGGGGACATTGATCAACATTCCAGAAGTTGTATTTATGTTACATGTGGTATTTTTGCAGTTTTTCTTCAATAATTGATTTATTTTCGCAGTTCTTAACGTGATTTTAAACTCAAATAGCAGAGTTACCGTTTCGCTGTTGTTTATAACTGTTTGGTATTCTTTTGTATGTGTTTTGGTACAGGTTCTTGCAAAATGTCTTCATGATTCACGACACTCACACACACGACAGTCAAACACGCACACACAAGTGTATCTTGAGTTAGTAGCCAAGATTGGCTGTAAAAGGGCCACACACAGCTTCAATACAATTGTAACTCTGCTATTGGAGTATAAATTCATACAAATCCTGAGAAAACTACGAAAATATATGAATTATTAAAGAAAAACAACAAAACCACCTTCACAAAAGCCGACAGTAGACCCCTGGCGGTGGCCTGACGAACTACGTCTAGCACCGCCGGGACCAGTTCGAGGCTGGGCCCAGCCAGTTGCTTTTTTTTTTTAATGGGAATTAGCCCACCCGGGCACAGATCAAACGACCCACAACGGGGCCTGGTGGGGGGGGTGCGAAAAAGGAACAGAAATAAATTTAAAATATAGAAGAAAAAGGTTATACTGTGTTAATGTACACCAGGAGGAGGGTTTCTGTTTACTTGGGTTGGCGTCTCTTGGTGCCGCAGTAGGTGATTGGTGCTTTGGTAGAGTTAGTTTGTCTAACTGTCTCTGTCCGTCTGTCTCTCAGTCTCTGTCTGTCTTTGTATCTCTGTTTGTCTGTCCGTCAGTCTGTCTCTGTCTGCCAGTCTATTTTTACAATGTCTGTCACTGTCTGTCTGTGTCTGTGTTTGTCTCGTTCTGTCTCAGCCTCTCTGTCTCAGCCTCTCTGTCTTTCCACTGTGTCGGTCACTGGCTGTCTGTTCTGTCTCTCTATCTGTCTGTCTGTTTTTTGTTGAAAGGAGTTGTTGAGTTAGGTTGTTTTTATTGAGAGGGTTGTCGCTGAGGTTGGGTATAGAGAATTGTAAGTATTTCTGTGCGGCTTTGTCTGGGGGGGGGGTGTTGCTGTGTTTGGAGGTTGGTTGGTATTTTATCTCATTGTATTTATTTATTATTTTATTTTATTTTTTATTTTTTTATTTATTAATTAATTTATTTATTTTTGTTTTGTTAATTATTTATTTATTTTTTGTTGGGGGGCGGGGGGTGGGGGGGCGGTGGTCGGGTATGTTGATTTATAGGATAGGATTCCTTAGGGAGGATTTGTAGACAGACAGACAAACAGAGACAGTTAGAAAAACAGACAGACGGACGGACACAGACAGACAGACATTAAACAGACAGACACACAGAAACAGACAGAAACCGTCAGACAAACGGACAAACACACCGAAAGACACAGACAGAAAAAGACATACAGACAGACAAACAGACGAGCGGAGACAGACAGACAGTCAGAGGCAGACAGGGAGAGACAGACAATCTTGGCTACTAACTCAAGATAAAGAAGGAATCGCCGTAAATAAGAAGGTCCGGCGCTCTTCTCAGGCTCGACCGCTGTCACCCAAACTGAAACAGACAACTGTCCCTTGACTCACCACGTAACCATAACGTATCTGATTGAGTTGTTAAGCAACAGGAACACTTTGGTAAAAGAAGAAATAATAACAACTTGTAGGAATCTCTGTCTGTCTGTTGGTCTCTGTCTGTGTGTGTCTCAGTCTCTGTCTGTCTTTGTATCTCAATCTCTGTCCGTGTGTCTCTGTGTCCGTTTCTTTCTGTCTGCCTGTCTGTCTGTTTGTCGCAGACACAAGCAGACAACTGACAGACAGACAGACGGAGAAATAGAGGGACAGACAGAAACAGAGACGGCGACATAGACTAACATATAGACGAAAGAGACAGACAGACAGAAAAACAGAGGCAGAAAATCAGAAAGACAGACAGAGATCGATATTGTGAGACAGACTGGCAGAAACAGTCAGACACAGAGACACAGATAGATGGGGGATGGGGGGATTCCACACCCTTCCCAGTTGGAGGGTCCTGATACCTTCCGTTGCCAACTACCGGATGGTGCCATTCTCCACCTCCCAGGATGGGCGAGGATGGGGGGTGGGATCAATACCCCTCCCAGTCGGTGGGTCCTGACACCTTCCAAGTTGCCAACCAATGATGGTTAATTCTCCACCTCCCAGGATGGGTGTGATGATGGGGATCACACCCTTCCGAGTCGGGTCCTGATACCTGCTGCCAATCACCATGTTATTTCTCCACCTCCCCAGGAGCGGGTGATGGGGGATTCTGCACCTTCCCAGTCGGAGGTATGGATACCTTCCAAGCTGCCAACTACTGGATGGTGCCATTCTCCACCCCAGGATGGGTGTGATGGGGGATGGGGATTCCACGCCCTTCCCAGTCGGTGGGTCCTGATACCTTCCGTTGCCAACTACCGGATGGTACCATTCTCCACCTCCCAGGATGGGTGTGGATGGGTGATGGGGGGATTCCACACCCTTCCCAGTCGGTGGGTCCTGATACCTTCCGTTGCCAACTACCGGATGGTACCATTCTCCACCTCCGAGGATGGGTGTGGATGGGGGATGGGGGGATTCCACACCCTTCCCAGTCGCTGGGTCCTGAAACCTTCCGTTGCCAACTACCGGATGGTACCATTCTCCACCTCCCAGGATGGGTGTGGATGGGGGATGGGGGGATTCCACACCCTTCCCAGTCGGTGGGTCCTGATACCTTCCGTTGCCAACTACCGGATGGTACCATTCTCCACCTCCTAGGATGGGTGTGGATGGGGGATGGGGGGATTCCACACCCTTCCCAGTCGGTGGGTCCTGATACCTTCCGTCTGCGCCTGACGGATGGTACCATTCACCACCTCCCAGGATGGGTGTGGATGGGGGATGGGGGGATTCCACACCCTTCCCAGTCGGTGGGTCCTGATACCTTCCGTCGGCGCCTGACGGATGGTACCATTCTCCACCTCCCAGGATGGGTGTGGATGGGGGATGGGGGGATTCCACACCCTTCCCAGTCGGTGGGTCCTGATACCTTCCGTTGCCAACCAATGATGGTGCAGGCTCATTCTCCACCTCCCAGGATGGGTGTGATGGGGATTCCACACTCTTCCTGGGTCGGTGGGGTCCCATACCTTCTGCTGCCAACCACCGGATGGTGCCATTCTCCACCTCCCAGGATGGTGTGATGGGGGATACACCTTCCCCTGTGCCGGTGGGTCCTGATACCTTCCGTTGCCAACTACAAGATGGTGCCATTCTCCACCTCCCAGGATGGGTGTGGATGGGGGGATTCCACACCCTTCCCAGTCGGAGGGTCCTGATACCTTCCGTTGCCAACTACAAGATGGTGCCATTCTCCACCTCCCAGGATGGGTGTGGATGGGGGGATTCCACACCCTTCCCAGTCGGAGGGTCCTGATACCTTCAGTTGCCAACTACCGGATGGTGCCATTCTCCACCTCCCAGGATGGGTGTGGATGGGGGATGGGGGGATTCCACACCCTTACCAGTCGGTGGGTCCTGATACCTTCCGTTGCCAACTACCGGATGGTGCCATTCTCCACCTCCCAGGATGGGTGTGGATGGGGGGATTCCACACCCTTCCCAGTCGGTGGGTCCTGATACCTTCCGTTGCCAACTACAAGATGGTGCCATTCTCCACCTCCCAGGATGGGTGTGGATGGGGGGATTCCACACCCTTCCCAGTCGGAGGGTCCTGATACCTTCCGTTGCCAACTACCGGATGGTGCCATTCTTCACCTCCCAGGATGGGTGTGGATGGGGGATGGGGGGATTCCACACCCTTCCCAGTCGGTGGGTCCTGATACCTTCCTGTTGCCAACTACCGGATGGTGCCATTCTCCACCTTCCCTGCATGCGGATGAGGGGATTCCACCCCTTTCCCACTCGGAGGGTCTCTGATACCTCCTGTTGCCAACTACCGGATGGTGCTATTCTTCACCTCCCCAGGATGGGTGGGATGGGGATGGGGGATTCCACACCTTCCCAGTCGGTGTGGGTCCTGATACCTTCTGTTGCCAACTACCGGATGGTGCCTCCACCTCCCAGGATGGGTGTGGATGGGGGATGGGGGTATTCCACACCCTTCCCAGTCAGTGGGTCCTGATACCTTCCGTTGCCAACTACCGGATGGTACCATTCTCCACCTCCGAGGATGGGTGTGGATGGGGGATGGGGGGATTCCACACCCTTCCCAGTCAGTGGGTCCTGATACCTTCCGTTGCCAACTACCGGATGGTGCCATTCTCCACCTCCCAGGATGGGTGTGGATGGGGGATGAGGGGATTCCACACCCTTCCCAGTCGGTGGGTCCTGATACCTTCCGTTGCCAACTACCGGATGGTGCCATTCTCCACCTCCCAGGATGGGTGTGGATGGGGGATGGGGGGATTCCACACCCTTCCCAGTCGGAGGGTCCTGATACCTTCCGTTGCCAACTACCGGATGGTGCCATTCTCCACCTCCCAGGATGGGTGTGAATGGGGGATGGGGGGATTCCACACCCTTCCCAGTCGGTAGGTCCTGATACCTTACCGTACACCACCCTACACCACCATACCCCATACTACACTACCCACTACACCCTCACTACACCACCATACCCCACACTACACCACCCTACACACACACTTCCCAGTCGGTGGGTCCTGATACCTTACCGTACACCACCCTACACCACCATACCCCATACTACACCACCCACTACACCCTCACTACACCACCATACCCCACACTACACCACCCACTACACCACCCTACACACACACTTCCCAGTCGGTGGATCCTGATACCTTCTGTCGGCGCCTGACGGATTGTACCATTCTCCACTTCCTGAGAAGGATGTGGTTATAGTCGGGATGTCCTACACCCCCTACCCAACACTACCCAACACTACCCTATTTTATGACGTATTATTTGTGCTGTCTCAATTCTG
This sequence comes from Homarus americanus, assembly GCF_018991925.1. NCBI lineage: Eukaryota > Metazoa > Arthropoda > Malacostraca > Decapoda > Nephropidae > Homarus > Homarus americanus. The sequence continues at coordinate 5,579 of NW_024714078.1, forward strand.
ATGTTGTTGACAAATGACCAGGAATTACAGTAATTATAAATGTTCTAATTATTATTCTCAATTATATTAATCATTTAAGTTAAAAAAACACCAAAAGAAACGAACGACCCACCGCAACGCAACGAACCCAACGACCCACCGCAACGAACCCAACGACCCAACGCAACGCAACGAACCCAACGACCCAACGCAACGCAACGAACCCACCGCAACGAACCCAACGACCCAACGCAACGAACCCAACGACCCAACGCAACGAACCCAACGACCCACCGCAACGAACCCAACGACCCAACGCAAC
>NW_024714079.1:0-19761 GCF_018991925.1 Homarus americanus
CAGATGTTTCCACTATCTTAGAAAACTACAGTGAATTGCTTAAAGATGAGCTAGGATGTAATAATGGTCCAGAAATTGAACTCAGCATTTCAGAAAATTCATAATTTCACAAAGCTAAACCAGTTCTGTATGCCTTTCAGTCCAGAGTACAAAATGAGTTACTGAAAATGGAAAGTGATGGAGTAATTGAGAGAGTTTCATGTGTTCCACTTGGTGCTGCTCCCATTATTTGTGAATAAAAGAGATTCAGATAAAATCAGTGTATGGTGATTTTAGTGTGACTTTCAACAAATGTGCAGATGTAGTAAAGTACCCTATTCCAAAGGTTGAAGATTTACATTCAGTTTTGAGAAATTGTTCTGTGTTTAGTGTGCTGGACATGTCACAAGCATACTACCAAATTCCTATTGCAACTGAATCTTAAGTATTTCACTATCAATACTCACATTGGACTTTTTGTGTTTAAGAGAATGCCTTTTGGTATTCACTCTGGCCCTGCTATTTTTCAGAGAATAATGGATTATATGCTTTCTGACATTCCAAAGGTTATATGTTACTTAGATGATATCCTCATTGCAGGAAAAGACAAGAAGGAACACTTAGATACATTGTGTAAAGTTCTGAAAAGGTTGCAAGTCAGGTTTCAGATGATTAAATAAGAACAAATGCAAATTTGAACAAAATTCTGTCACATATCTTGGTCATAGAATAGATGGTGAGGGCCTTCATCCCACAGAAGATAAACTCCTTGCCATAAGTCAAGCTCCACCCCCTAAATATGTAACAGCCTTAAAATCCTTCCTAGGCCTGATAATGTTTTATTCCAGATTTCGGAAGAATCACTCCGCTGTACTTGCTCCCATGAATAGAATGCTAAAGAAGGGTGTTCAATGGGTTTGGACCAAAGTAGAGGATGAAACTTCCTCTAAGGCAAAAATGTTACTGTTATATCCAGACACTCTTGTAAACTATGATGACTCTTTACCAATGCTTCTTTCATGTGATGCTTCTCCATATGGTATTGGTGCTGTATTGTCACACGTTATTGATGGGTGTTACCGACCAGTTGCTTTTGCCTCATGTACATTAACAGGTGCTCAGAAAAACTATTCTCAGTTAGATAAAGAAGCCCTAACCATTGTATATGGTACAGTATTCAGAAATTCAGACAGTTCCTTTACGGCCGGCAATTCACGTTGATTACAGATCACTGCCCCTTGGTTTCCTTGTTCAGCCCAGAAAAACCTGTTCCACCACATGCATCTGCCTGCCTGCCTGCAAAGATGGGCACTTAAGTTGGCTTCATACAGCTACAAGATAGAACACAGGAACACAGCTGCTCATGTTGATGCAGATAGCATGTCAAGAGTCCCTCTGGCTACAAAAGTAAACTGTGACAGTGAGGTTGTAAATTGCTACTTCTTTGAAACAGACATCCTCACAACTGTAACACATCAAATGATCAAGAAGAAAACATCAGTAGGTCCAATAGTACCCAAAGTTCTGAAATATGCTCAGTGTGGATGGCCAAGTACTGATGAGTGTGATCAAAGTTTACAACCTTTCCTACAGTGTCGAGATGAAATCAGCTTTGAACAAGGGTGTGTTCTAAGGGGACTTTGTGTCATAATTCCCACTGCACTGCAAGGGGACATACTTGGAGAACTACATGAGACCCACCTAGGCATGACAAAAATGAAGGCAGTATGGTGGCCCGATCTGGACAAGCCAATTGAAGGAATTGTTTTTTCATGTCAAGTATGCCAATCCATGAGGGCAGATCCACCTACTGCACAAGCTCATCCGTAGTCTTTTCTATCCAAACCTTGGTCAAGACTTCATGCTGATTTTGTAGGTCCAGTCTCAGGAAAGATGTACTTTGTACTTGTAGATGCTTACAGTAAGTATCCTGAAGTAGTTCAAATGAAGAGTACTCCGGCTGAGGCTACGGTAAAGGTTCTACGTGAGGTTTTCAGTAGAAAAGGATTATCTGAGATTCTAGTCACAGATAATGGCCCACAATTCACTGATTTCTGCTAACAACTGATATTTTGCATCGTACATTCTCAGCATATAAACCTTCTACGAATGGTCAGCTTTATGTCAAGCTGAAGTACTAATGCAAGATGCTGAGACTGTCCTACAAAGATACAGGTAGACAATCCTTTATCCGAAATCCTTGGGGCCAGAGGCATTTCGGTTTTCGGAATTTTTCGGTTTTCAGAATGGTTAGGGTTTTTTTTTTATGTGTATTAACCCACCCAGGCATAGATCACTGACCCACATTGGGGCCTGAGGGTCTAAAATATAATAAAAATTATAATAATAATAATAATAATTCATAGGTCTAGGTCGTGTTTCTCACTTTTGATCTTTTTTCATTCTTGTACCTGTATTTCTTTACTGTATTGTTTTATTATTACAGTATTATTGTTATTATTATTATTATTAATTTTATTATTATATTTTATTATTATTATTATTATCATTATTATTATTGTAATCATTATTATTTTATTTTGGTGTATTTTTATTAAAAATTTTATTTACGATGAATAATTATTATTACAATTACATTTTCGCCCCCCAGGTCCCGATGTGGGTCAGTGATCTGTGCCTGTGTGGGCTACTAATCCCTGTTAAAAAAAAAAAATGCCCCACAAAAAACTTTCGGTTTTCGGAATTTCAGATAAAGGGTTGTCAACCTGTACTTGCTTTCCAATCGCATCACTCCACATTCTACAACAGGAATCTGTGCTGCTGATGGGAGTGAAACTGCGCAACCGTTTGGATTAATATTTTCATCTTTTACGAAGAAAGTGGAAGTAGAACAAGAGTCCATGACGAACAGAACTGTTTCATGTGGCTGTCGTGGGTTGAAATTGGGTGATTCAGTGCTAGTGAGAAATTGAGGAAAAGAAAAATGGGTGCAAGGTAAAGTGGAGAAAATGCTTGGAGAAAGGCATTACTTAGTGAAAGTTCATGATGGCTATGTAGGGAAAAGACACACAGACCAATTGCTGAAGTGTCCTCAAAGAATAAATGAGGCAATACTGTAGTCCTTGATGAGGCTTTAGTACCGGTAGATGAAAATTAAAATAATGAAACCAATAAATCATATTCAAATCCTATTCCTAATGTGCTTCCAGATATGTATCCTATAATGAATGAAGTAGAGCCTCAAATAAATGCAAATGAAAATGCATGTCCTACAGTTTCAGAGGTTTTGGGGCAATTCTAAATTTCTAATAAAACTGTACCATCTCCCAATGAGCGACTCGACTAATTGCTTCCAGGAGATATTCAGAAAGGCAAAGAAATCCTCCTAGATATATAAATGACTACTGTATACTGTACAACTTGAATATTCTTTTATTTTATTTTAGTGTCTACTACTTATAATGTACAGTACTATATTGTAACTTACTACAATTACTGTAGTTTCTATATTGCTGTGCTTTATTTTGTTAACATTCCTTATTAGATGATAGTTTGGTTTATATTTTTTAGTTTGTTTCCATTTGATTAAGTTTCTGGCATTTTTGGTTTTAAAAGGAGGAATAGTGTTACTGTAAGTATTGCTGTACAAATAATAGTATAAAGGAATAATTTACATTATTACAACAACAAATGTATTCATTTACTTTAAATGTTGATTATTTATATTAGGTGCTGTGCATTGTATCACATTTACTACTGTACTTATTATCATTCAAATAACATCTGTGGAAAGATAAACAAAATTGAGCAAATTGTTCTGGTGTTAGCCATCTGCTCCAGGATTACCTTAGCATCATGCAAATAGTATCTCCAAAAATTTTGGTGCAATTCCATTAACTCCTTCTGGTGCTAACCATCTGCGGTTAATATTGACGAATGACCCACCAACAATCTATTTGTTTTGGTGTTTATTTTCTTACTCTATTTTCATCCGTGAGTTCTGATATGATAATCAATTCTTGTGCAAATGCTTTGTTTGGTAGATATTTAGGCACCTAAGGTGCTCACTACTTTGTGTTCTTGGTGGTAATGTGGCAGCTCTGTTTAGGTTAGGTTAGCTTAGTTTGGGCTGTTAGATTACGTTAGGTTAGGTTATATAAAAATTATTTACACAAACTATGACAGTATCCTCTCTAAAACACAGTGAAATTGCAGCATTTTTATGATCGTTTACTATGCTAAATTGCTGGAGGTGAGTCGTCAATAATTACCCTGTCTACTCCAACATTACCAGGAATATTAACCTAAACCTACTGTATTTTTGCTAGTGATTCATGCTCATGTACTTAACCAAATGTTACCGATTTGCTGGTTCAGGCTGCCATCATTGTCAAGTATGACAATGAGAAAGTTACCCAATATTAATATATAATTATAAATACCTGTCAGTTAATATTTAGTAGGTGCCACCACCTAACTGAACACCGAGCTATATATGGGGAGATAGAGAAGAAAACAAATTATTCTATAACGTTTCTGTCGGAAATTTATATTTTTTTTTTATTTTATCTTTTATTTTATAATATTTGGCCAATCAGAGTGAGTGTTGATGTAATACTCTTGCGCTAATCAGCATTCACAGCTGACTGCCTCATTATTCAGCACATTTTGGACAATGAAGCAGCAGTTGTTGTCATTCTTAGGGCTCATGGTGTTCTTGTTTCACCTGTAAATTGTCCAAGATGTAATTCAGAGTGTAAGTACCGTGTAGATCACCCTACATGGTACTGTGATAAGAGACGGTCACTGATGAAGACAACACTTCCTCATTCAAGTCACATCACTCTATCATACCGACTCTTTTAAGGTAAGTTTCTTGCACACTAGGGATTAGGTTAGGTAGAATAGGTTAAGTTAGGAGGTTTTTTTAGGTTTCTTCACTTTTTGACCTTCCACTTTTTGGTCAATATATAAAATTAACTCACATACAAGTTATTTTTATTACTGTTTATTTTATTACATTATTTTCATCAGTGAGTTCTGATATGATAATCATTTATTGTGCAAATTTTTCGTTTGAGAGACAATTAGGTGCCTAGGCGTGCACTAATTTTTCTTCCAGGCGGTAATGAGGCCACACTCTGCTGCTGCACTTTACCCCAGGCTCACAGCAGTTTTTCAGCATGACGTGTGAAGGTTTTCGCTGTCTCATATGAACGTAATTTGAGAATTTAGAGATAAAGACAACAAGACCCTTTAATTGTTCAAAGACCACTACATTGTTCCTTTAAACAGAGACTGTCCACATTACGGGAATTCCTGTGCTTTCAGATCAGAAAGATATTTGTTCAACACTTCCTCAACGCCCTGGCTCAACGTTTCCCGCCATCACAATAAATCACTACGCCACCCGGGATGCATAAGCGTCGATGCTCCCGCATCATCTCACGTCCAGAAATTGTCTCAAATTTCACCATGTCATATACTAAGTTCTTTCTGTTTAATATACCGAGGGATCCAGGGGGGCGGTAAGAAGTTAGGTAAGGTTAGGTAGGTTTGTTTGGTTAGGTTGCTTTGGTCTGCTTTTCATACCCACAAATGTTAAGTTACGTTTATTTTTAAAATATCCATTTTCAAACTACAACAGTGTCTACTATAAAAAAAGTTAAAAGCCGGCGTTTTTATAATCTTTTCGATTAATTTCGGCTGCAGGTTAGTCCTGAATAATTACCCCTTTTTATTCAATATCTCAACTACTGCTATTTCCGACAGCAATGAAGGTCATATTTGTATTTAACATGATGATTTACACAATAAAAACCCAGGGTATTATTGCGTTTACACACCGTTCAATCCTACCACTAATCTATTATCATATTCGAATAAGACATCTAATTATAAGATAATTTTCATCTATTACATTACCGGGGGAAATGTATAATAACGGAGATAGCTTATCTAAAATTTTCTCTATTTTCTTCCATTAACCTTCCGCCATTATCGTCTGCCTCTCCTCCAACACTGCGTGTCTCCTGCGTCTCCTTCATAAATCATAACACGCAGACATTCCCGTACACATCACACGGCCAATCAAAAGCGTTTTTGTTTTTGAAACCAATTAAAATGATTTTGGGTTGAATTCGCGTTATATTTGGCCCAATCATATTCAAGCTTTACTTTGGGTCTCTCATATTTCGAAATTCAAGTTCAGTAACTTCAGTTCCGACCATGGCAGTCTGCTATAGCGGTCACTTCAATTATGTGAAGCTGACTGCGAGTTTTTGGGAAAAAGACGAAGAAACCGTAGCATTTTTTTGATCGCATTGTGTTCTTCCAACCTCAGTAAAGTGTACTAAGAGCAAGACTGAATGTAATTATAGCAAAGACCAACAATGTGGTGTTGTGCAAGAATCTCAGAATCCAACGACGAACAAGAACCTGGCCAATAAGGTAAGAAATAGTTGATTCAATCATATGGTGAGTCAGTTAGGTCGGTCCGACTAATTACCCAAATGTACCCAAATGTAGCCGCAATGAAGTAAAATAATGGTCCTACATGAATAAATCGGACTGCTAATCACTTCTCGACTAGTATTTGGTGTCAGAAAGTCACAAAAAATGGAAAACTTATTTTAATCTGAGTTAATAGATCGCGTGCATGTACCGAGGGAGCAAGGAATTACCCAAATGTAGCCAAATGTAGCCACAATGAAGTCAAATGATGGTCGTACAAGCGTAATTCGGGCTGTGAATCACTTCTCGATTATTATTTGGTGTCATAAAGAAAATAAAAATTGGTAAACTTAATTTAATCTGAGTTGTCTGTGTTAGGTTAGGTTAGGTTAGATTAGATTAGGTTAGGTACATGCACTTGATCTATTAACTCAGATTAAATTAAGTTTACCAATTTTTTGTGACTTTGTGACACCCAATACTAGTCGAGGTTAGGTTAGGTTAGGTTAGGTTTGGTACATGCACTCGATCTATTAACTCAGATTAAAGTAAGTTTTCCATTTTTTTGTGAATCTGTGACACCAAATACTAGTCGAGAAGTGATTGGTAACCCGATTTATTCATGTAGGACCATTATTTGACTTCATTGCGGCTACATTTGGGTAATTAGTCGGACCCAGTTAGGTTAGGTTTGGTTTTTTGTTTTTCTATTGTGTTTTTTGGTGTATTTTGCCATGATTTTTTTTTTCGGAAAACGTCCAACGAAAAAAAAAATCGAAAAAAACCCGCTAATTTTCCCCAGAAATGAAGGTCATGTTCGGTCTAAACACACAAATATACTAGAAATATATATTTTTTACTTTCTAACAGAACGGTGTGACATTGCAAATTTACCAAACCGTTTCAAAAGTCAACTAGGTGATGGCAACTACTAAATCTCTACCTACCTGTGTCTTTTTCTTATCAGCTTCACTGTTGCTTCCATCTGTCAGTGACTGGCAGGCGTCCTGGAATATCACTTCTTTCCTGGGCAGACACACAACACCCTGAGTTTCTTTCACTAACAACTGCACCTCTGTCATTCCTTTCTCATGGGAATATATTAATGTTGAAACCACGTCCCGAAAATTACCATCCCATTCACTCTGGGAATAAGAATATCCAAGCGCCTCAGCCATGACCACGTGTAGCACCGTTTGTATCCAGGGCTGCCAGGTGTACGACGAGCTTCACGGCAGCCTGACGTTTATTACTCAACTCTATGACGTCATTTTTCCTCACGTTTTTGTTACTTTTTACTTTTACTTTTATCCTCTTCGCCACTGATCGGCTTGTTAGCCGCTTGGGCGATCGGTCACGTCTCTTTTCCTTTATATTCTTCACCAAAAGGTCGGCTCGTTAGCCGCTTGGGCGATCGGTCACGTCTGTTTTCCTTTATATTCTTCACCAAAAGGTCGGCTCGTTAGCCGCTTGGGCGATCGGTCACGTCTGTTTTCCTTTATATTCTTCACCAAAAGATCGGCTCGCTAGCCGCCCGGGCGATCGGTCACGTCTCTGTCACGCACTGTTGGCAAATACTGGGCATGCACCGGCTCCTGAATGTACCTGAACCCGCTCCAGTGTTGGTCAAGTCTTCTCTTGAAAGAGCTCACTCGGTGCCGTCACAACACTCTCTGGTAGATTGTTCCAAGAGTTTACAACCTCTACTCCGAAAAAAGTTTGCCCTCACGGTTTTCTGGACTTGCGCTTCTTCAATCTTGAGCTGTGACCCACTAACGTAGCTAGGGGGGGGCGGGGGGGCGGTCCGCCCCGGGCGGCACTTTTGGGGGGGCGGCACTTTTGGGTCTGCTCATCACCCATATCTGCAGCTACTGGAGACGTTAATCCATCCCTTTGTATCGGCGGCAAGTTAATCCTTGTCGTGTCTGACCTAACACCTGACCCACATCATCACGGCCACGTCATGAGCTACACCCTTGCTATGAGGCCCCCCGCCACACACACAACCTGTAACCTGTTGAGGATTAAGGAAACAACTTCAAACAAGTACGCCAGTGAGCTCAGGTGGTGTGGGTCAGGTGTTAGGTCAGACACGACGAGGATTAACTTGCCGCCTATACAAAGGGAAGGATTAACGTCTCCAGTAGCTGCAAAACCATGCAGTCTCGGGTCATATCAGTTCATGTACAGCCGACCAATCCACCAGTTACAAGCAATTCACTTCAGTTCTGCAGAAGTCTCCATCGTGACAAGACGAGTGATGCGCAATATGCAATTATGGGCACGGGCACGGGGACTGGCAGTCAGGGCCGCCCCGGGCGGCACACACTCTAGCTACGCCACCGCAGTGTGACCCCTTAGGGGCGAGCGTCCGCCAGCTCCAAGTAAGGACACTCTATGAGGGCTTGAGCTGCCACCATTTATGAGGGCTGCTACTGCCACCCTTCATGAAGGCCTGTGTGCCAGTAACAATTCCTTTTACTCTTAATATCACCATTGGTAGCGTGACGATAGGAGGCTCGTGGGTAGGTGTAATGATAGTATCCAGCAATAGGGAAGAAATAACGGTAAATACTGTAGGTAAATAATATACACAATTATACAAATACAAAGTTTATTTAAACATGAATATGAAATTAGAAGAAAGAATTGGTTTGTACTAACAGACGAAATCTATTACTAGGCCCTCAGGCTCAACATACTCACACCATTACTGGGTGGACATATTCAATACCCTTCCAACCCTACTGGGTGGACATACTCAATAGCACAACTAGGATAGTCACTTAGCACCATACATATTAGAGCAACTGCCACTACAACACTCAGTCGTCAGGAGTGATACTCAAGCAACAGCCATGGGGTCCAGCCACCATGGAGTACTATCCGACGAACTCTGGAGATCCCAGTGGGTTAATTCCACCACACAAATATAGCCCTACTGAGGTAGACCTTCATCCACCAATGATGGGGGGCTGGTAGTGGTGTGTGGCTTGGTGGTCCAGGGTCACCTCGTGGACCGAGCGTTAGGGCCAGACGAGCCAGCTATGGGGGCTATAGGTGGTCTGAAGTGTCTGACGGCCGGGTCTCACGAAGGTAACTGATCCTACTGGACCTCGGACATGTCCCCAGACATAGTGGATACAACATCCACCCTACAGACACGGCCTAGGCTGCGTTAGGGACCTGTATGGATGAAGGGACGGGCACTTACTAACCGGTGACAACAACAACACGTTTCAGGGGACGTTAAAGACGTAAATATGACTTTACTCAGAGCATATCAACTACGTTACTGTAACACTTGCACAATCAACTATCAATTGGGTCAAATCACTTAAAGAAGGGCAAATTACAACACAGCGTGGAATGGCATACCTGTATGGATGAAGGGACGGGCACTTACTAACGGTTAAAATGCCCGCGTGCCCTCACTCAAACCAGACCAGGGAGTCCAGCTACTCCTATTCCAATGAATTAATTTACGGTACCCTCTGACGTTGAAATTGAGACTATGAACTCATTTTCATTCTCTACTATTATCTTCACTAACAATGCTCTGACTCAGCTATCGAAAGCAGAATTAAATTGATTACAAAGGAATGGATGGCAACAGGTCCCAGCATACAGCGTCTGCTCCCATAGACAAAGGCGGGGGAAACAGAGAAAACGGGGGACGTTTCCACTGGGGGACTCGGAAGGTTTTGTGGACGTTTGAGCGTAATATGAATCCTTAAGGTTTTCAGGTTAGCTCTTATCATGACCATTACAAAGCTTCCTCCTTCCCCAAGATTCATCATTATGCGGTAACGTTCAGAAAACACGTAAGTAGTGACATGCATATTAAATCATTAATATAAAGTATAAATCCTCATACAAAACATTGCACAAATTATATCAATAAAACTAGAAAAATAATTCCCTACCGGTGGTCAGGATTAGGTACAAGAAATGGAAATCTGTTAACATACAATTAGAATGTGACACACCTTCATAAAAAATATATTGGGATACATATTACAAAATAGCACCAAAAATAATAGCACATGGGGTTAGGTACATCATGTCATAATAATACTGAATGGCGGTAAATACATCATATCATATAATAATAAATGGTGTTACATACATCATATCATATAATAATAAATGGTGTTACATACATCATATCATATAATAATAAATGGGGTCAAGTACATCATCATAGAATAATAATGATTTGAGTTAGATACCTCATATCATATAATAATAATAATAAATGGTGTTACATGTTACAAAATACACCCTCACATCGGTAGATAAAATGCACACTCAAAATTTCTTACAGAACTCAAATTTCAATGTTCATAGATTATGAAAGTTTCTTTTACGCGATTGGTCAAATGCTGACAGGACACACTGAGATTTAACATAGATTTCTCAAGCTAGGACATAGACGAACGGACCCCATCAAGTCAAAGGAATGATTTGTTGCCCTTAATCTAAAGAGTTATGTCGCACTCGCGAGAGGCAGCACCCTTCAAGGGACTCCGAACGAGCGGGTATTGGAACTGTGCTGGCAAAGCGGTCACCGTGAGGAACACCACCAGGCAAAAACTGTCTGTACTTGCCCGTAGCCAAGTAACCTTTTATATTGCCCAGAATACCACAGAGGTCACCGAACTCTACACCTATATACCAACAACACTTAGCCTGGACTTGCAGCAGAACGAGAATTCACCGCTTAATTATCTTTACTCATACTGTGGAGATACCCTTCAGATGATTGCATAACTTTTAATACATCTTCCAATCCCTGTCTTTACTGCAAATTGACCCTTCCTCTGCAAAATACTTTTTTAATAAAAATGTCGGTTCTTTTCATCGCTTTCACGTTTACTTACCGCTGATTGTGCACATCATTATCAACAATGGGGTCACTTAAAAATGCCTTTTTAAAAGGTCAGTCTCTGCCGTTTCCTCATGCCACGGGAAATCAGGAACGGGAGCAACCTGTTCCTATATATCCCGTATAGCATCTCCTCATCAGGCTCTGATTCTGAGGAAGAATATTAGGGGAGAACCTGGATGTCATTTACATGAGACAGCATATCCTCTCTGTTGATACATCTTTTCACCTTGATGGACCAAGATCCGTTGCATGAGTGGCCTCGTACAATAAGATGCTTCCTATGTGGAGACTCTTCAACTGTGGTGGTATCGGGCTTTAATGACCAATCTATTGGCCGCATTGATTCCTTACATGAATATAATTACTGCACCCACTTATTCATGACTGGCCTGCCCAAATGAAAGAAGTTTCCTTTTACGTTCCCAGGTTACTCTAAATCTACAGGGGAATCTGCTCCAGGCCAGCATTCACCATTAAGTACTTGCCATCATCCACCACAACCAGCATGTTGTCACCGACACACAGCTGAGGGGTTACTTGGCACTATTGCTTGACTACTTTACCTTTGTTGCCCCAGCTCATCTCCATGGCACCTGGTATCTATCACACAAGTTTGATGGTTTCGTTAAGTTTTTACTTTAGGCTCTCCTGAATTAAAGGTGGCTTCACTACCTGTATCTATTAAAACAAGACAGACGCGTTCATTACAGTAAACCAAATGCGGAGACTTACATTGGAAGGAACTTACGCTTATATAAATATTTTGGATAGTGCCGACGGTTGGCGTCCGGTATGGTGACTGTTCTCAAAACATCTACTTCCAGCAGACTCGGCAGGCATTGGGGTGGTTTAAGGTGGTAAAGTATGCGGATTCGGTGTTCGAGCGGCGCGGGTTGGGTCCGCTATAAAGCGCCCGGCTAACGCCCCGGGACTTTTCAAATAAGATACGCGTGGTGATCTCGCTTACTTGTTTGGGCTCTCCTGTTACGTTACGTAGCCAAGCTGGCTCTTTACTTATGAGGAGGTTCGCGATTCGCATGCTTATGAACTTCAGGCGGATACAGGATGCCAGTTCTGTTGCTTGCAGAATAAATATATGAGTTTCTCAATTGTTCGAGCCATCATTATTACTGGATAACAAGAATATGGATATCGCTCTCTTTCAACTGTTCCTGGCAGTTTCATTACAATTTATCTTTCCAGTTTGTTCTTCACTTCCTGGGCCCTGCAAGAAAAATGGTTGTGAGGAACTGGATTTATTTAAAAGCTTAGGATATCTTCCAAATGAATTTTCTAACTCGCAAATTCTACCGCGAAACGCTTCCGGGATTGGTTTCTGAAACAGCACCGCAAAGTTGGCACAGTTTATCCCAATTTTATATTGGTGCCAGGTTCTGCTTGGACCCGTAATCTGCTGGTCCATGGGTGTGCCATCTATCCGTAGAGCTAACTTGCAATATTCACCGCCTTTTGCAGGGAATTTGTTGGAATGTTGTCTGTATTCACAAGACAACGAAGTGCGATCCAAGGACGGCCTCAAGACATGTTGTTGGTAATAGGACTTGGGGAGTCGGCTGCGGGTATATCGTTAGTATTAAGGCAAAAGTGGGCCACGCTGGAGAGCTGGTGAACCACGGCAGGAGGCTGGTGGAACCGGCGGAGAGGAACACCTGATGGGAGCCATAGCCGGGGGGCAAAGTGAACCACGGCGAGGACGGTAAGGCTGGCAGTTTTCTTCCCTCCGTTCAAATGAGCAAACATTGTCTCCTTATCATATCCATGATAAGGTTTGCTTGAAGAGCGGGCTTCTGTAAATCAACGAACGGCTTTGCCGTCATGATTACCCCTTATTTTGCAGGTATCTGCCGTTTACAACAAATCAATACTATATTGCCTTTAAATGCGACCCGTAACCAGTGCTCCACTCAAGACCAGGGACTGGTACTGATTTTTCACCCAAATACGACTAATAATACTCCGTAACTATTTCAGCTACCATTCAGGGTATTCAATCACAAAGATAATATTATCATCAAAATTTCTTGAGCACTTGCCATTCACAGACTCAGTATGATTTCTTTGCGTGGTGGCAAATTTCCCGTACTCACATTCTGGTCCATACAGCATAACATTTTCCTTATACCGTATACTTAGGATCCTCCACCTGTGTTCTGAAAGTATACTGGCATTAGAGTTCACATAACCCTCACATTACACAAAATAAGCCGTTAGCACTGGTTGTATAACTCAAATTATATGGCGTATATGAATGATAATAGTAGGAACTGTATGCTGAATATTAGTAAAATGGAATATATATCCTATTTCGCAGCACACAACTTCGAATAATTACAAATGCGAATTCCATCATAGCTTGCATATAGATTAAGTAAGCTACATTACTTATAAATTAACACAGGGCACTCGCGATGGAACATTTCACGCTTCGATTTTGACCCAAACATATGTTCCGCCTCTGTAAGTAATACTGAGTTAACAACCAGAAAAAATTTGGGCAGGGTGTTGCATGTCAAATTGCTTCCTTCAATGAACGCATTACACTCTACAGTTAACATTTGCAGGTTTCTTTACTTTAAACAAAGAACTTTTACAAACTTCTTCAAGATAACAAACAGGCCATTTTGCTACTCTCTGCAACCACTACAAAAAGCTGTACCTCAGGAAAAATGAACCAAAATTATTAGCAATCAAATACTCATTAGTTACAGTGGAATGGTTAATTAAACCCATACAGAAATGGTTATAACTCAGTTAAAACTACAGGTATCACGATCAAATTCCTCCCAACTCATAATATGATTTACATCACCACAGCTGCCACCATTTATGAGCAAGCAGCCACCATTTGCAGGGCTGCTACCGCACCCTTCAATGAGGCACATGTGCCAGTAACAATTCCCTTTACTCCTTAATACTCACCCAATTAAAGGTAGCGTGACGTGGGCTCATTAATCAAGTGTGATAGTATCCAAGCAATAAGGAAGAAACATGGTAGATACTGTAGGCCATAACTATTATACAAGATACAGAGTTTATTTAAACATGAATATGAAATTAGAAGAAAAAATTGGTTTGCTTTAACAGACGAAATCTATTACTAGGCCTCAGGCTCAACATACTCACACCATTACTGGTGGGCATATTCCAATACCACTTCCAACCCTAAAGGGTGGACATACTCAATAACACAACTATGATGATCGCTTAGCACCATGAAACCTGGCTGCCACCAGCACTCAGTCGTCAGGGTAATACTCCAGCATAACAGCCGTAGGTCAGCCACCATGGTACTATCTGACGAACTCCCGGAATCCCATTGGTTCACTTCAACACACAGCCCTACTGAGGTAGAGCTCCATCCACCAAATGATGGGGCTGGTGGTGATTATATTGGTGGTCCTGAGTCACCTCAACGGACCGAGCGTTAGGAGCCAGACGAGCCAGCTAATAGGGGCTATAGGTGGTCTGAAGTGTCTGACGGCGGGTCTCACGAAGGTAACTGATCCTACGGGACCTCGGACATGTCCCCAGACATAGTGGATACAACATCCACTACAGACACGGCCTAGGCTGCGTAAGGGACCTGATGGATGGAGGGACGGGCACTTACTAACTGGTGACAACAACATACGTTTCAGGGGACGTTAAGACGTAAATATGACACCTACTCAGAGCATATCAACTACGTTACTGTAACACTTGCACAATCAACTATCAATTGGTCAAATCACTTAAAGAAGGCAAATTACAACCAGCGTGGAGTGGCATACCTGTATGGATGAAGGACGGGCTTACTAACGGTTAAAATCCGCGGCGCCTACAAACCAGGCCAGGTGTCCATACTATTCCAATGAATTAATTTACGGTACCCTCTGACGTTGAAATTGAGACTATGAACCCCTTCATTCTCTACTATTATCTTCACTAACAATGCTCTGACTCAGCTATCAAAAGCAAAATTAAATTGATTACAAGAATGGATGGCAACAGGTCCCCAGCATAAAGCGTCTCCACTCAGACAAGGCAGAAACAGAGAAAACGGGCGTTTCCACTGGGGGACTCGGAAGGTTTTGGACGTTGTTGAGCGTAATATGAATCCTTAAGTTTCAGGTTAGCTCTTGTCCACGACTTACAACTCAACTTAGTAGTGCCCCTGAGATGCCTCAAACCTCAACTAGGTCCCCCTTGCCCTGCCATGGTATAAGCTAGGTGGTTCAGGCGTTCTCAGGTAGCTGGTGCGGAGATTGGAACTTGGCTGCGTTTCGTGGCGACAGTCCCAGCATAGGACCAGATGGGGTGACAGTACCAGATGGGGAAGCACTTCACTAAGATCGTCACGAGGACGGACGAATATCCAGACGAACGCTTCAGACTTATCTTTTTTGCCTGATGCCTTATTTGAGAACTTCAGCTCATTGTCAACATACACCTGGTCCTTCTCACGTCTCAACTAGTACATTTCTTCATCCTGTTGGACACATAGGTACGCCTCATTTCCGTTGGTACGCCCCAGGTGCATCCTCTACACTTCGTGACATTGAATCTCAGCAGCCATTCCTTCGACCATTCCTGGAGCCCACAGAGGTCCTTCTGCAGCTCTTCACAGTCCGCTTGGTCTTTAATTTCCGAAATAACTTGGCGTCATCGGCAAACATTTGTATGGAGGAGTGTACAACGTCAGGCATATATCATTGAAACAAACAAACAACAGCGACCTAATACACTACCCCTGCGGTACCCCACTTGTTACAGGTACAGATGACGATTTCGTGCCATTAATCAACAACATTTGCTTGGTGGTCATGTAGAAAGTCTTCTATCCACGGGACATTTCCGACCCGTACCTTCCAGTTTGATTTTCAGCCTTCGTGGGGTACACTGTCGAAAGCCTTGGCAAAATCTAGGTAAATATTGTCGATATTACCAACCCGTTCTAGAATATGGGTCCAAATATCCATACCTTGAGCAATTGTGTCATAAGAGCGCCCCGGCATAAAACCGTGTTGGCAATCTTTTACAAGTTGTTTCAGTAGATGTTCCATCGCTGTCTTTGGCTGGTTTCGGTATGAATATGAGTTTTTATGTTTTAAATGCATCAATGAAGTATCCACTTGCCAAAGGAGTTAAATATTTCAAGGATGCCTTGTGCAGTTATTGGGTAGGTATAAGATCATATTTCTTGTGATTTTTGTAAATCCTGGTGCTTTTTCTTTAGTGTGCCTGATGTAGTGTAACAGTTCTCCTTCTGTAATTGGTTCTGTCAGATTGAGCCTGGTTGTCCACCATATGGTATGGGGTTATCCTGTAATCATTTCTCAGCCATTTCTGCAGTTATGATTTTCGTGTTCCTCATCAAATTCTCATTTTCTTCTTCTGATATTTGAAATACTTTTTTCCATTCTTTCCTGTATGCGGATTCTATCTTTTTCTTCAAAGAGTTTTTTCCCGTTTTGGTCCTTATGTAGGCCTACTTTTGTTGGGGCTTGTCGTTTCCTAGCATTTGTTTACGTTCTGCCAGAAGTTTTGTCATTTCTTGTGGTATCCAGGTTGTTTATTAGTTCGTTCCATATCTGTTGGTGTGCTATCAGGCTTTCATCTCTTAACTTTTGTTGTATTTGCCTTTAAGTTTCTAATAAGCCTGTTGTTGGTGGATAGTTTTGTATGTACATCATTATGTTATTGTATTGTACTTGGAGCATTCGCAATTCATGGGATGTCCTGATGTGTAGTAGCGTTCGATATGTTGTGATTGGTATATATTCTCTGTTGCCTTTTGATGTTACGTATAAAAGTATCTGTTTCATTGTCAATATCTTCTAGTGTTTTGCCTTGGAGATCTGGGATCTTAACTTGTTCTAGTTGTTCGTAGCCTTCCAGTCTGCATTTTGCATTTGAAACGGATTGGGTACTTGGATTGGGCTTGTGGATAGTTTTATTATCATTGGTATGTGATCGCTGATAGTTAGTGGTCCTTGTTTTATATGGTAATTCAGGTTATTGGTGAAGACTTTGTCTGGGGTTGTTGTTTTGTTATTGCCAATAAATGTGGTGAAGTGATCGATCGATCGATGGATGAAGTAAAGTGTGAAGAAATCTTGATGCAGATGCGTAGATTGGTGGTGCGGGAACTGGACTTGAAGAATAATGGTGGAATTTGGAGGGACTTGGGGTTGGTGGATAGTGCAGAAGAAAAGCGAGGAAATTGGAAAATAGTAGTAGAATGCTAGGTCTTGGGCTCAAACCCAAGTGCTTGTTCTCTCTGTTTGTGTTTAAGCTAAATTTCTGTCTTAGGTGTTATATTTATGTCAGGTGTTGCAATTTTGCCTTCATTTTCGTGTGTTATGTCCTAGCCAATGGTGAGGAGTTCAGGGCAGGTACTTGTGTTTCTGCCAAGAACATCCTATCTTTTTAAGATCTAATGTTGTGTGTGGTTTGGCTGCCAAGGTTGTCACTGGGGTAACCTTGCATCTTTTAATAGAGTGGAGTTGGTGTGGATTCTAGGGCTCTTCTTTTACTTTTAGGAACCACGAGTGTTCTCTCTTCCGTCTTCGTCTCTTCCATCCATTCTTTGATTGGTCCTGATTCTATTTCTTCAGTTCTGTCCATATTCTTTTGAGTGTTCGTGTAGGTAAATGTTTAGAGGTTCTATTTGGGCTCGTTGGTGTAGTTGACGGTTGGTGACTATGTCAGGTATCTGATGTTATATACATCTCTTAGGGCTAAGTTTTTGAATTATCTGCAGTTCATTAGGTTTGTTTGTTTTATTGCATGTAGGGGAATTGGCGGATATACTAGTCGGGATTGGACATAGGCTCTATATAACTTTAATTTGTTTTTTGCTGACAGGCTTCTGAAACGTTTTAATTTAGTTACTATGTTTCTGGTTTGTACAAGTTTTTCGTGATGAATGTTTTGTAGCCTTTGTTGTTATCTTCAGCTCCAGGACAGTGCCTTCCATGGCATATGGAATCACTTTGTTGTTTACAATAATGGGGTCTTTTTTCCTTTTAGCGATTGGGATTATTTTAAACTTGTTGGTGTTCGTTTGTATTTTCCACTTTTTTTCGTACTGGTTGATGTTCTCTATTGCGTTGGGCGTTGTGCCATTATTGCTGTTGATTTGCCAGGGTATGTGATGATTTGTGTGATATCGTCTGCAAAACTTATGTATTCACTGTAGGGAGATGGTTCTGGTAGGTCTGTTGTGTAGATATTGTTACGAGTTGGGGATTTAGAATATAGTTATACGTCTACCCAGATCCCAACAGGTAACAAATAATAAAAAACAAAGACAATCGGACTATAAAAGGGTAGACAAAGGATGCGAGTTTTCGTTGTATATAATAGAGTACCATAAATCCCTTAACAAAATATTCAGCTTATAAATTACCTTAACCAAACTTAACCTAAACATTAACAGTATATACATATTAATAAACATAAAACAATTCGAAGCAAGTGGACGTGGGGAAATTAACACAAGATACTAGTACTTAAGTGAGGAGCTGAGATGGCTGACGAGTAAGGCTGAGTATTGTAGAAGACGGGTAGTCACTGCACGTAGGTTTAGATAGATGATCCTGTGGTCACTTCCCAGAGCCAAGTGCCTCTCCTCGAATTGAGCGACAAAGAAGACTTTGAGGAGGTGACGCAACCCAGGATATGGAGAAGGGAAACCTCGGAGTGGTAACTAAGACGAGTCATACTCGTGTCTCGTCCCTAGATGGCGTTGCTCGTGGTGCTGGGTAGGTAGATCAGGACAATAGATGGCGTGCTTCGTAGTGCTGGGTGGAGGGGTTCGTAACAATATTGTACATCGGAAGAACACTGCCTTGGGGTACTCCACTTTTCAGTTTTATGGGTGGTCCTATAAAGCTGCCAATTTGTATTTGTGCCGTGCGATCGTCTAGGAAATCACAGGCAATTTTTTCTATTGGTTCTGGGAGATTTAATTGAAGCAGTTTAAATTTTAATCCTAGGTGCCATACTTTATCGAATGCTTTCTTAACGTCTCTTAGTACAATGTTGACTTGGTTTCTTTCTGCTTTCTTGTTGGCTAACGTTTCCGTGATTATGGCTAGTGCAGTATGTGTTCCCTTTTTTTCAGTGAATCCATGTTGTCTGGGGTTTAGTAGTCCGTTTTCACTTCTGTGTTTTCTGATTCTCTTGTTTATTGCCTTTTCAAATAGTTTTCCTATAACTTCGAGTAGGGAAATCGGTCTGTAGTTTATTACTTGGGTGTGGTCTTTGGCTGGTTTCGGTATGAATATGAGTTTTGCGTTTTTAAATGCATCAATGAAGTATCCACTTGCCAAAGCTGAGTTAAATATTTCAAGGATGCCTTGTGTGCAGTTATTGGGTAGGTATAGGATCATATTTCTTGTGATTTTTGTAAATCCTGGTGCTTTTTCTTTAGTGTGCCTGATGTAGTGTAGCAGTTCTCCTTCTGTAATTGG
>NW_024714080.1:0-7814 GCF_018991925.1 Homarus americanus
ACAACTAGATGACGAGGCATTTGGCTATTTGTCACTCTGATATATATATGTATTTCCCCTGAACATGGTGTCCCACCTGGAAGTGCTCATTTTTTGGTTTTTTGTGTTCTTAAGTGGCCTTAACTTAAATTGCTTAAAACTAATAGATTGTCATCAGTGACTTGCAGGGAACGATGTGGATTGTGTATGAGAGAGATTCCCGGGTTGTCCAGAGCTACATATCTCGCAACATACATGACAGTTTCCCCACCACCCCCCCGGTATTTGTACTTACGGCTAATATCAGTGAAAAGATATCGCCTGCCGGGGTCAACGGGCCAGCACAAGCCGACCCACCTTTTCCGAATTGATGGTAAGAAATATCTTGCCTATGACAAGAGGTGCAGTGAATATATGTGCAGAAAGGAAAGAGCAGGAAGGATTGAAAATTTTTTTGGTCGAGCACCCTCAAGTGGGACAACAGGGACAGAGGTCCGTCCCGGAGGCGCAGCCCCCCGGTGGGCAGAGTTCTTTGGCAAGGTTGGGTGTTACTGCCTTGCTTTCAGTGTGGCGGACGCCCCCAGTGCAAGGGCTGGGTTGCGTTGATCAGCTTACGGCGGTTTTCAAATAGCCTACTTCCGATTAGAATGGCACCCGTGGAGGGTCCCCCAGGTCCTTGATGTTAACTGGGTTGGATTGTCCTCATCTTAAGATGGAAGAAGTGCCATTCTTGGAGGATCCCTCCAGTTTGGTGGTGTTAACTGGAGGGGTGGTCCTCGTCTTGTAATCGGGGGGGTCCACCGGGTCCTTGTGCTCGCCGGCAGGTTGGTCCCCATCTTTTGTTTCCTACTGATTACGTTAGTTGGTCGGCTGCACTCTGAGGGTCCGTAGTATCTTAATGGATCCCTCAATGGCCATGCTGGTGAGGATACCGATGCCACGGCCTCTGATACCCATTTTCCCAAGCATTTTCGCGGTGGCTGTTCGAATGCCACCCCGTGCGCCAATGGCAGCGCCCAGGAAGGCAATATCTCCGACGGGGGTCGCTAGTTCCCGTCTGGTGATGTACCTCCTTACGTCTGCTTCGTACGCCCTGTACTTGTCGGCTTTGAACTGCTCGGCTCTGTGGAGAGCGTATTTGTCGCTCTCGTAGGGTATGCAGAGGTCGAGCACCGAGTACCGGCCATTTTTCTGTAATAGCAGGTCAGGCTTGACGAATGTGTGCCCGGTTGGTATGTGGGGCTCCATTTGTACATCATAGTTCTCTCTCTCGAGCCACTGGCTGAGTTTCCTGAGGATAGCATCGTGTCTGATTATCCTGTGGTTTTGGGCAGCTTGGCAGGACTGCAGTAGATGCATTAAGTCTTCCTGCCCTTCTCCACAGCGGCGGCACGTCAGTCTAGCTAGCTCCTCATTCGGCACCCGGCCAATGGCTCGCGAGACTCGGCATGAGACGGACTGGGACCGGAGTCGTAGCAGATCAATTGGTTTCCTTCCTGGTCCGAGATCGTTTTTAAGGATCCCGTTGCAGGCCTGCTTTCCGTAGAAGTTCTCTGCACCCCTGCCACTCCAGGAGCGGCTCCACTCGTCCCTCATCTTCTCCACAGTCTCCTTCTTCATCCGCCGCGTAGACTCGGCGCTGATGTGCTCTACCCCGAAGTGCCTCGCCATTGCTGTCACCTCCTTCCCCCAGAGTCCATCCGCTGCTATGAGTCGAACGGCCGGTTCACTGGAGGTCCTAAGGCGGTGGAGCAATCCCATTTTCATGCGGGTGATACTCTCTAGTAAGCGGGGCACTCCCAATCCTCCATCTTTCAGGGGCAGGCCAGTGAGGGATTTGTGAAGAGTATGGGGAAGGTGGAACCACTTCCTCACGTGTACGTTGATCTTCTTGTCCAGGCATCGCAGCAGATTGAGGGAGCTCGAGCCTTTCACGTACTTGTACTGCAGCTTGGGGATGACGTGTTGCCGCAGTAGTCTGAGTTTTTGCAGGGGTTTCAGAGCGCTTCCTCCTATCCTATTCATGATGGTAACTAGCTTGTCTCTTTCCAAGTTGATCTGTCGCCCCGGTCTCTCTAGCCCAGAGGGGCCTACTTGTAGTCCGAGATACTTGACGTACTGGTCAGGTTGAATACTAGGGAGGAGAGTCGCTCGGCCGGTGTCCGGGTTTCTTAAAGAGAAGATGTTCTCGGTCACTACGCGGAGTCTCCTCCCATTCCTCCCTCCAGCCGATAGTTCTAGGCTCACTGTGGCGCACTTTGCCGGTTGTGCAGCTAGACCTCTCGCTTGTAGGAAGTCGTCTAGCTTGGCCAAGTTCCTCGCCATACCCAGTCTGGATTCGGAGATCACCACCAGGTCATCTGCAAAGCCGGTCACCGCAACGCTGGTGTTCTCGTTGAGATGATAACCGGCCGCTGGTTCTAATGATGCCAGGAATTCATCCACCACCGCACAAAAGAGGAAAGGGGAGAGTGGACACCCCTGCTTGACTCCTCTGGTGATGGGTATAGCCTCCGATTCCGCGCCTTCGACACAGATCTGGGTCTCCAAGTTGTCGTACAAGTCCTGCACAATGGCTAGAATGTGGTGTATCTAGCGACGGAGAGCTCTCTTAGGAGGGAGGAGCAACAGCACAAATGCTTTCGCCACGTTCACGGATGTCAGGACGTCTTCTCCTTCCGGCGTGTCTGATGATGCCCTGACCATATAGGTTTTCTCAAGCATCAGCCCGATCCCCGGAAAGCCTTTGGCTTATGCTGGTGTCCTATTGAGGCTCAATCTATGTGCCATGACTTTTGGTAGACCCTTAGGAAGTGCGCGAGCGATGCAGATGGGTCGCCAATAGATGGATTTCAAGGGTGACTTCTGATATTGCTGTTCTGCTCGTTTTTGTCCACTGGGAACTTGGCCAGGTAGAGCCATTATCGTTGAAGATCCTGCCCAGAACACCAGGTCCTATTCCGAAGAGTCTTGTGTCTAATTCTGGGTTACCAGGACCCGCTGCTGCTTGGTCCCCCGTGCCTCCTGATGTCTTCAGTGAATATTGGAGGGAGCTAGCAATCTGGCGCGGGCGGCTAGTGTATCGAGAGTTGTCCGGGGAGATAGAACTGAAAACCCAGGTCAAACCCGCTGTCGAATTCCGCATACTAGGTGTATCTCCCTCGAACTCTACAGCATTGATGATCTTGTTGGCTATAATTCTTTCAGTCCAATATGTCCGCCAAAGTCCTTGCATATTCTTTCCACTCTTCTGGCAGGTGTCCTCCAAGGGTTGTTGTTGGTGTTCTCCGCCGAGGTTGTCTTTCCAGGAAGAGCCCTGTCTGTGTTTGTTGACCTCCAGTCCCCCAGCTGGGGTGGGTGTCCACCTCCGTCAGTGAACTGAGCTGGGACATTGCGCAGCACCAGATTGAGATCGTAATCAGCATGGCCACCTCCTCCGCAAGGAGCACCATTAAGTACCTCTACTAACCTCCCTGCCTCGAGCCATGGCCCGGCCCTCATCCGAGCTGCCATCAGAGCCGTCTGTCAGAAGGGTTGACCACCCCTGCCGTGGGAGATCTTGGTCAAAGTCTCTCGCCACCCCGTATGCAGATTGGCCTCTCGGTGTTATTGATGGTATCGAGGCCTCCTGTACAAGTGTTCTTGCACTGGGTAAGCCAGTGATGCTCTAAGTCGCTCAGCTTGAATGAGACCTCCGAAAGACTTACTCAGCAGTAGCTGGTTGATGAAGGTCGTCTTCGTTGAACGGGAGGAGTCAGACTCTTCCTCTGCCACTATTGCCATTTCCTGCACAGAGTATCTTTCGCTTGGCAGGGTTGGAGGTTGCATTGTACACTCCTGGGTGAGCCTGTCTATGTGCTGGGTGAGTCCTCCACAAGCGACATTTTCCCAAAAACGCAGCATTGGTTCACTCTGGCTGGTGTTGGTGTATCCTGCTTGCTGCTCTGGTGTTCTGGGTGGTGTTTGGCAGCTTGGCCCTGGGAGCGGATAACATTAAGAACTCCGTGAGGTGGTCGTACCGGTCTCGCCCAGTGCCCTTTGCAGATGCTACATCTGACCTGTAGACGTTAGTAGCCTCTTTCATGTGAGCGGCATATTGGTGATAGATGTGCATGCCTTGGCAGCTGTCAAGCACTTTGGTCTGTCCTATTCGTTCATACATGATGGTACTACTTTACCCGTCCGCCCAAGCTGATCGGTGATCCAGCTGATTGCAACTGGTCTGATTAGGAGATCCTCACCTCTAACTGATCAGGAGGTCAAACCAAGGACTTAATGGGCCTGGGGGCTTGCCAGAATCCCATCCTTGCCTTAGATCCCACCCAGAGAGACCGTCTGACTGGGACGATCTCCGAGACACTGCCGCTCCCGGGACGGTTGTGGGTCCGATGTTGTCCCAACAACACCTGATTCCACCCCCACGCATGTCTATATATACAGGATTGGGGCTGAGCACCTGAATTCCACCCCCCATGTCCCTTCAGTCCGACTCCTCACCTGCCCCTTGGCTGAAGGCCACGGCGGAGGAAAACGCGACAGCTTTGCTCATCAGTATACTCCAAGAATATTCAAGACGCGCTGATGGATCAGACAGATCAGTCAACAAAACATAGGAGTCTTGCTCTCAGGATCAGGCTCTTCTCGATTTCTGCACGCTTCACTCTAAGGATAAGCCATACGAACTCCTTGTCAAAGAGAGTCATATTACCCGCCGTTTACCCGCTGCTGAATTTCTTCACTTTGACATTCAGAGCACTGGGCAGAAATCACATTGCGTCAACATCCATCAAAGACCATCGCATTTTGTTTTAATTAGACAGTCGATTCTGTCCAGTTCTGAGCTTGATCGCTGGGCGCCAGCCGAAGTGGGATTATAGTGAACCGAACGGTCGCCCGCCCCCGCACTCCTACTACGAGCTGATGGACGGCGAAGGGCCGGAGGCCGTCCGAGTTTGTTTAGAGAGGCGAAATAATGTGAGCGCTCAAGACGAAGGAGCGCATATGCGCACATCATCTCGCCGACGCAATCCACGCAGCTTGCCCTAACGTCCCTCTTACCTCGCCCAGTCCTGCGCCCAACCCAGGCCCGCTTCAAGATACAGGCCCCCGACTGGCCCGACCCCGAGCCAATCTTATCCCGAAGTTACGGATCTAATTTGCCGACTTCCTTACCTACATTAGTCTATCGACCCGGGCGGGCGACCTCCCACTTATCCGCTTCCACCTCTGATGTCTCTCACCCGTCAGACTAAGTCAAGCGTCTCAACAGAGATTAACCTTTTCCGCTCATTCCCAGGCACAGGCCCGTTCCACCCTACCTGTGGAGTTCGCGCTGGATAGTGAATGGGGACGGTGGGGAATCTCGTTGATCCATTCATCTTGGCGTCCACCGTTAGATGGCCGAACCATTTGGCGTTCTATAAAGAAAGTCGCAAGATTACTCCGCGCCGTTTACCGGCGCTTGGTTGAATTTCTTCACTTTGACATTCCAGAGCACTGGGCAGAAATCACATTCGTCAGCATCCATCACGCGGATTCCCCTGGTCCGTGCCAGTTCTGAGTTGATCGCTGGGCGCCAGCCGAAGTGGGATTGTAGTGAACCGAACGGCCCCGCCTCCCCCCCGCACCTCTTACTACAAGAGCCTTGGAGGGACGGCGAACACCGCCTGAGAACACGCCCACGCAGCCTAGCGCGTTCCACGGAAGGGCCGGAGGTACGCCGGTCCGAGCTCGGTTTAGAGAGGTGCTAGGCCACCGCAGCGCGCCCCGCACGAGAGAGCGCACATGTGCGCATCCCTCGCCGGACGAACAACGGCAGTTTGCCCTAACGTCCCTACCGTCACCCTCGCCCAGTCCTGCGCCCGAACCCAGGCCCGCTTCCGCACAGGCCCGACTGGCCCGATCCTCAGAGCCAATCCTTATCCCGAAGTTACGGATCTAATTTGCCGACTTCCCTTACCTACATTAGTCTATCGACCAGAGGCTGCTTACCTTGGAGACCAGATGCGGTTATGGGTACGCACAGGCCCGAAAAGCAGACGCCGCCGGAAACGAGTTCCGACAATGCTGCCTGGGATAACCACCTCGCATTTTCACGGACCGGCGGTGGCACTCGGACGCCGCAAGAACCGCGGCGCTCTACGGCTAACCGTCTTACCAACGCCCTCTCTCTGAATGAGAGATTTCTAGGGCCACGGCGCCTTAAACAGAAAAGAGAACTCTTTCCCGGACCACCGCCGGTGGACGCGAGCTGGTTTCAGTTGTTAGGACCCTTCGCGGGCATGTAGCATTCCCAAAGGGCGCACACACACCCGCTAGGGTTCCAGGCCTGGTTACGGAATAAGTACCGTATTCCCTTTCGCCACTCATCCTTTGGCCTTTCACTTTGTTAGACTGTGTTATATAAGACCGAGGTAGATAGATAGATAGAACCCCTACTTAGTTGTAGTTGTTCTTCTTCTTCTCCTCTGCTCGTGTTGCATTTGCCTCGAGCGTGGATCAGGCCTTAGCCCTGGGCTTAGGAGCGACTAACCCATGTCCAACTGATGTTCACATGGAACCCTTCTCCGCTTCGGTCATCAAGGGAGTCTCTCTCGAGTATTTGCTACTACCACCAAGATCTGCACCAGTGGCGGCTCCAGGCCGGCCCACGCCGAAACCCTTCAGCGCTCACCACTGCGACCCTCCTACTCACCGGGCTTCGAGACCTCGCCTTGAGAGCGAGGCCGGTAGTGCGCCCGGCGGTCGAGTATCGGGAGAATGCTTGAGCGCCATACCATTTTAAGGGCTAGTTGCTTCGGCAGGTGAGTTGTTACACACTCCTTAGCGGATTCCAACTTCCATGGCCACCGTCCTGCTGTCTATAGCAACCAACGCCTTTCAATGGGATCTGAATGAGCATTCATTTAGGCCCCTTAACTCGACGTTTGGTTCATCCCACAGCGCCAGTTCTGCTTACCAAAAGTGGCCCACTAGATACTCAGATTAGTCGCCGGAGCTTCATCCCTACAAGCAAGCTCGGCATCTCACCCATTTAAAGTTTGAGAATAGGTTGAGGACGTTTCGTCCCCAAGACCTCTAATCATTCGCTTTACCGGATGAAATTCACCCTGCGAGTTCCAGCTATCCTGAGGGAAACTTCGGAGGGAACCAGCTACTAGATGATTCGATTAGTCTTTCGCCCCTATACCCAGCTCCGACGATCGATTTGCACGTCAGAATCGCTACGGACCTCCACCAGAGTTTCCTCTGGCTTCATCCTGGCCAGGCATAGTTCACCATCTTTCGGGTCCCAACATATATGCTCATGGTACTTGCCGACTGCCCGCGAGCCTGCCCCGGTGCGCCTCCGCCGTTTACCGACGGCCCGCTTCCGGGGACGGACAGCACCGCGGCGTCTTGGCAAGTCCCGGGCCTGCGCCCCCCCCTCCCATGAGGGGAAATTAAACTTCGACCATCGCCCTGACGACCTCCACCCACACGCAACGTCCAGAGACGGGGAGTATCTCACCCCGCTTGTCGCGGCGTGGGCGAGGCCGCAGGCAGCCGGTCAGGATCGGCCCAAGACGCACCGGAGAGCCTGTTACAGCTGCCCCGGGCGCCCGTCACTTTCATTTCGCCTTTGGGTTTAGTGAGCCCATTGACTTGCACACATGTTAGACTCCTTGGTCCGTGTTTCAAGACGGGTCGGGTGGATCACCGACCTTTTGCACACCGCGAGAGC
Organism: Homarus americanus; assembly: GCF_018991925.1. Lineage (NCBI taxonomy): Eukaryota > Metazoa > Arthropoda > Malacostraca > Decapoda > Nephropidae > Homarus > Homarus americanus. The sequence continues at coordinate 7,703 of NW_024714080.1, forward strand.
AAAACCGCCGCCGAAGCGGCGGCAAGCTCTTCTCGACGACCGTCGCAGGGAAAGCGTAGGTTGCAGTGGTTCCCCGTCTTGAGTCTCTCTCCCCCAGTGTGAGCTGAGAGAG
>NW_024714081.1:0-20000 GCF_018991925.1 Homarus americanus
ATCAATTGTGCTTCGTTTCGGTTACGTATTGCTATATTGGCCTCTCGCATATACTGGCACTCCTCCTACATATTGGCACTCTATCTCAATACTGGCACTCCTCCCTACATGTGGCACTCCTCCTAATATTGACACTCTCCCTTAATACTGGCACTCCTCCCCTACATGTGGCTCTCTCCCTTAATGCTGGCACTCCTCCCTACATGTGGCCTCCTCCTACATATTGGCACTCTCCTTAATATAGCCTCCTCCTACATGTTAGCTCTCCTTAATACTGGCACTCACTCCTACATATTGCTCTCATAATACTGGCACTCCTCCTACATTGGCCTCTATCTCAATACTGGCACTCCTCCCCTACATATTGGCCTCCTCCTACATATTGACACTCTCCTTAATACCAGCACTCCTCTACATTGGCTCTCACCTTAATACTGGCACTCCTCCTACATGTGGCACTCTCCTTATACTGTGCCTCTACATATTCACTCTCCCTTAATACTGGCCTCCTCCCCTACATATTGCACTCTCCTTAATACTGCATCTACATATTGCCTCCTCCTTAATACTGCCTCCTCCCTACATGTGGCACTCCTCTCCCTACATATTGCACTCTCCTTATACTAGCACTCCTCCTACATGTTGGCCTCTCCCCTTAATACTGGCACTCCTCTACATGGCACTCTCATATGCTAGCACTCCTCCTACATAACCCAGCTCTCCCTTATACTGGCACTCCTCCCTACATTTGCCTCTCCTTAATACTAGCACTCCTCTATGTGGCCTCCTCTTAATAGCACTCCTCATAATACAGCACTCCTCTATACTGGCACTCTCCTTAATGCATCTCCTAGCTTCATAATGCTGGCACTCCTCTACATATTGGCACTCTCCTTAATACTGGCACTCCACTCCCACATGTTAGCACTCCTCCCTTATACTGGCACTCCTCCTACATATTAGCACTCACTCTACATATTGGCACTCTCCTTATACTGGCACTCCTCCTACATATTGGCACTCTCCTTAATACTGGCCTCCTCCTACATATTGGCACTCTCCTTAATACTGGCACTCCTCCTACATGTTGGCACTCCTCCCTAATACTGCCTCCTCCCTACATGTGCCCAGCACTCCTCCTACATATTGCACTCTCCTTAATACTGGCTCCTCCTACATATTGGCACTCTCCCTTAATACTGGCACTCCTCCTACATATGGACTCTCCTTAATACTGGCACTCCTCCTACATATTGGCCTCTATCTCAATACTGGCCTCCTCCCTACATGTGGCCTCCATAATGCTGGCACTCCTCCTACATATTGGCACTCTCCCATATGCTAGCACTCCTCCTACATATTGGCACTCTCCTTAATGCTGGCACTCCTCCTACATGTGGCACTCCTCCTACATATTGGCACTCCTCATAATACTGGCACTCCTCCCTACATATTGGCACTCCTCCCTACGCCTGGCTCCTCCTTAATACTGGCACTCCTCCTACATATTAGCCTCTCCCTTAATACTGGCACTCCTCCCTACATATTGGCACTCTCATAATACTGGCACTCCTCCTACATGTGGCCTCTCCCTTAATACTGGCACTCCTCCTACATGTGGCACTCTCTTAATACTGGCACTCCTCTACATATTGGCCTCTCCTTAATACTGGCACTTCTCCTACATGTGGCACTCTCCTTATACTGGCACTTCTCCTACATGTTGGCACTCTCCTTAATACTGGCACTTCTCTACATGGCACTCTCCCTTAATACTGGCACTTCTCCTACATGGACTCTCCTTAGCCTGCTTCTCCTACATATTGCCTCTCCTTAATACTGGCACTTCTCCTACATGTGGCACTCTCCTTAATACTGGCACTTCTCCTACATATTGACACTCTCCTTAATACTGGCACTTCTTCCATGGCACTCTCATTGCTTCTCCCTACATATTGGCACTCTCCTTAATACTGGCTTTTCTCATGTGGCCTCTCCTTAATACTGGCACTTCTACATATTGGCACTCTATCTCAATATTGACACTTCTCCCTTAATATTGTACTTCTTCCTTAATATTGACACTTCTCCTTAATATTGGCACTTCTCCATAATATTGGCACACATCCACACATCACAGAACCAACATCCACACATCACAGAACCATCACACATCCCACCGGGCAACATCCACACATCCAGACCAACATCCACACATCACAGAACCAACATCCACACATCACAGAACCAACATCCACACATCCTGGAACCAACATCCACACATCACAGAACCAACATCCACATCACAGAACCAACATCACACATCACAGAACCAACATCCACATCACAGAACCAACATCCACACATCCAGAACCAACATCCACACATCACAGAACCAACATCCACACATCACAGAACCAACATCCACATCCAGAACCAACATCCACACACATCCACAGAACCAACATCCACACATCACAGAACCAACATCCACACATCACAGAACCAACATCCACATCACAGAACCAACATCCACACATCACGAACCAACATCCACATCACAGAACCAACATCCATACATCCTGAACCAACATCCATACGTGATGTGGTAGGTGTGGATGAATGTTCAACTTAGGCTCTCAGTGGAACCTTTGTGTCGGCCAGAGGATTAAGACTCACCAAAGTTTATTATTATACCTTACCGATGTGTGAGAGAGAGAGCATACATACAATACATACATACATACATACGGTGTTTTTGTCTTTGTTCCACCACTGTTAAACCCGTTGTGTATTTGTTGATGGTGTGAGAACTGAGGTGGATGGAGTCGCTTGTGTGGTGACAAGATTTTTCTCCACACACACACACACACACACGGAGGAGGGCAGGAGGGGGCAGGAGGGAGGAGCAGGAGGAGGGAGGGAGCAGGAGGAGCAGGACAACTGGAGGGGAAGGGGTGGAGGAGGAGGGTGTACAATAATCTCTTCATAACACCATCAGAAGCATAATTTATCTGTCACTTTACGGAACATATTTATCTGAGGGACCGACACACGATACATTATGACTTTGTTGCTTGAAGATGTTACTTAAAATGTTACTTAAAATATTACTAAAATGTTTGCAAGATATTACTTAAAAATATTACAAAAGGTTACTTGGAAGCTGTTACATAAAAAATTTACTTAAGAATGTCCAAAATGTTACTTAAAAATGTTACGTGACGACAATAACTTCCTGTTTACACAGGAACTCTGTAACGTAACGCAGGTGTCAGTGTCATACATAACAGAGGCGTTACAACTTGCTCTAGGCTGTGTGTGTGTGTGTGTGTGTGTGTGTGTGTGTGTGTGTGTGTGTGTGTGTGTGTGTGTGTGTGTGTGTGTGTGTGTGACAGGAGTAAAGCATCAATCATTACCTTTCTCTCCTTAACTGCCCAGTCCCTCTGATTGTCTCTCTCTCCCACTCTCTCTCTCTCTCTCACTCTCTCTATCTATACATCTATCTCACCATTTCTCTGTCTGTCCTTCTTTCATCTCTCTGTCTCTCTGTCTGTCTCTCTGTCTGTGTCTGTCTGTCTGTCTGTCTGTCTGTTTATCCTGGCGTGTTTGTTCGTATATTGATAGATTGAAGGAGAAAGATTAAGAGGAAAGAGAGAAAAACACACACACACACAAACACACACACACACACACACACACACACACACACACACACACACACACACACTCAAACACACACACTAGAAATCCATATATCAGGTGTGGATATTCAATAAGTCAGGCAGATATCGACAGGATTTTCTCAAGGAGTAGTGAAGGATTGGGGCGTGATCCTTGACCCGTGGGAGATGTGTGTAGGACCCTCACCCAGCTGTAGTAGGACCCCACCCAGCTGTATAGTGGACCCCACCCAGATGTATAGGATACCCACCCAGCTGTATAGTAGGACCCCACAGCTGTATAGTAGGACCCCCACCCAGCTGTATAGTAGGACACCACCCAGCTGTATAGTAGGACCCCACCCAACTGCTATAGTAGGACCCCACCCAGCTGTGGTAGGACCCACCCAGCTGTAGTAGGACCCCACCCAGCTGTATAGTGGGACCCCCACCCAGATGTATAGTAGGGACCTCACCCAGATGTATAGTAGGACCCCCACCCAGCTGTATAGTAGGACCCCACCCAGCTGTATAGTGGGACCCCCACCAGCTGTATAGTAGGACCCACCCCAGCTGTATAGTAGGACCACCCAGCTGTATAGTAGAACCCACCCAGATGTATAGTAGGACCCCACCCAGCTGTATAGTAGGACCCCACCCAGTTGTATAGTAGGACCCCACCCAGCTGTGGTGGGACCCCCACCCAGCAGCTGATAGTGGGACCCCCAGCTGGCATAGTGGGACCCCCCACCCAGCTGTATGTGGGACCACCCAGCTGTATAGTGGGACCCCACCCAGATGTATAATGGGACCCCACCCAGATGTATGTAGGAACCCAGATGTATAGTAGAGACCCCACCCACTGTATGTAGGACCCCACCCAGATGTATAGTAGGAATTTACCCACCTGTATAGTCAGGACCTCACCCAGCTGTATGGTAGGACCCCACCCAGCTGTAAATGGGATACCCAATGTATAGTAGGACCCCACCCAGATGTATAGTAGGACCCCACCCAGATGTATAGTAGGACCCCACCCAGATGCACAAGTAGGACCCCACACCCAGATGTATAGTGGGACCCCACCCAGCTGTATGTGGGACCCCACCCAGCTGTATAGTAGGACCCCACCCAGATGTATAGTAGGACCCCACCCAGCTGTATAGTAGGACCCCACCTAGCTGTATGTGGGACCCCACCCAGCTGTTAGTAGGACCCCACCCAGCTGTATAATGGGACCCCCACCCAGATGATAGTAGAGACCCCACCCAGCTGTAAGTAGGACCCCACCAGCTGTATAATAGGACCCCACCCAACAGATGTATAGTAGGACACACCCAGCTGGCAGGTAGGACCCCCACCCAGATGTATATAGGACCCCAACAGCTGTATAGTGGACCCAACCAGATGTATAGTAGGACCCCACAGCTGTAGTAGGACCTCACCCAGCTGTATAGTAGGGACCCACCAAAAAAACAACCAAGTAGGACCCCACCCAGATGTATAGAACCCCACCAGCTATATAGGACCCACCCAGATGTATAAATGAGACCCCACCCAGCTGTAGTAGGACCCCACCCAGCTGTATAGTAGGACCTCACCCAGCTGTATAGTAGGACCCACCAGCTGTATAGTGGGACCCCACCCAGATGTATAGTAGGACCACCCACCAGATGTGTGTAGGGACACCACCCAGATGTAGTAGGACATCACCCAGCTGTATAATAGGACCCCACCCAGCTGTATAGTAGGACCTCACCCAGCAGATGTATAGTGGGACCACCCAGCTGTATAGTAGGACCCCACCCAGCTGTATAGTAGGACCCCCACCCAGCTGTATAGTAGGACCTTTACCAGATGCACAGTAGACCCACCCAGATGTATAGGACCCACTTAGCCATAGTAGACCCCACCCAAATGCATAGTAGACCCCACCCAGATCGCCCATAGGGACCTCACCCAGATGTATAGTAAGACCCACACAGATGCATAGGGACCCCACCCAGATGTATAGTAGGACACCCAGATGTATAGTAGGACCCCACCCAGCTGTAGGTAGAGCCCACCCAGATGTATAGTGGGAACCCCCACCCAGCTGTATAGTGGGACCCCACCCAGCTGTATGTGAGACCACCACCCAGCTGTATAGTGGGACCCCACCCAGCAGATGTTAGGACCCCACCCAGCTGTATAGTAGAGACCTCACCCAGATATAGAGTAGGACCCCACCCAGATGTACAGTAAGACCCCACCAGATGCATAGTAGGACCCCCCACCCAGATGTATAGTAGACCCCCACCCAGCTGTATAGTAGACCCACCCAGCTGCAGGTAGGACCCACCCAGATGTATAGTAGGACCTCACCCAGCTGTATAGTAGACCACCCAGCTGTAAGGCAGGACCCCACCAGCTGTTAGTGGTAACTCACCCAACAAAGAAGAGACCCCACCAGATGCATGGCAGGACCACCCAGATGTGGGCAGCAGACCACCCAGCTGTGCAGTGGACCCACCCAGATGTATAGGGGGCAGACCCCACCCAGCTGTATGGCGTGGACCCACCCAGCTGTATAGCAGGATTCCTCACCAGCTGCAGGTAGACCCCACCCATGTATGGTAGGGACCACCCAAAGCCAGTGGGCAGGATTCCCCACCCAGCTGTATGGCTAGAGACCCCACCCAGATGTATAGTAGGGACCCACCAGCTGTATAATAGACCCCACCAGTGGCCAGACCACCAGCTGTATAGTAGGACCTCACCCAGCTGTATAGTGACCACACCCAGCTGTATGGCAGACCCCACCCAGCTGTGGAGACAGGACCCAGCTGTGGCTACAGGACCCCACCCAGCTGTAGTAGGACCCACCAGCTGTATAGGACCACCCAGCTGTATAGATCTCACCACTGCATAGCAGGACCACCCAGCTGCATAGTAGGACCACCCAAACCACCCACAGTATAGTAGACCCCACCCAGATGTATAGAAAAACCCCACCCAGCTGTACAGTAGACCCCACCCAGATGATAGTAGAACACAACTGCTGTGGAGCAGTAGGACCTCACCCAGCTGTAGTAGCAGACCCCACCCAGCTGATAGTAGTGACCCCACCCAGCTGTATAGTAGCACTTCACCCATTGCAGTAGACCAAATGGCTGTAGTAGATCACCCAGCTGTAGTAGGACCTCACCAGCTGTAGTAGAACCCCACCCAGCTGTATAGAGACCCCACCCAGCAAAGTAGAGACCACCAGCTGTACAGTAGACCACCCAGCTGTACAGAGACCCCACCCAGATGAAGCAGTAGGACCACCAGATGACAGTAGACCTCACCCAGCTGTATAGCAGGACCACCCAGCTGCAGTAGGACCCCACCCAGCTGCATAGGACCCACCCAGCTGTATAGTAGACCCAACCAGATGTATAGTAGACCCCACCCAACTGACATCAGAAGGACCAAACAGATGTAGTGAGGACCCCACCCAGCGAGCAGAGACCCCACCCATGTATAGTAGGACCACCCAGATGTATAGGACCCACCCAGCTGTATAGTAAGACCCACCAGCTGTAGACCCAACCAGCTGTATATTAGACCACCCAGATGTTAGCAGACCAATCACTGCATAGTAAGACCCCACCCAGCTGTTGTAGAGACCCACCCAGATGTATAGTAGACCCCACCAGCTGATATAGCAGGACCCAACCAGCTGTAAATTAGGACCACCTGCTGTATAGTACACCCCCACCCAGCTGTTAGTAGGACCCACCCAGATGTATAGTAACTTACCCAGCTGTATAGTAGACCCAACCCAGATGGTAGGACCCCACCCAGCTGTATATTAGGACCCCACCCAGATGTGTAGGACCACCCAGCCAGCAGAACCCACCCAGCTGTATGGTAGACCCCAACCTGCTATTAGTAGACCCCACCCAGCTGTAAGACCCACCAGCAGAGACCCCACCCAGTTCAAGTAGGACCCCACCCAGTTGTTAGCACGACCCCATCCCACCCTACCCAGCCCTCACCCCCTAGCTCCCCCCGCCCTCTCACCCTCTCTAGTCGTTCCTCCCCGGCCCTCTCACCCCAACACTAGTCAAGCCCTCCCAGCCCTCACCTCTGAGTCGCTCCCTCTCCGGCCTACCACCTCTAGTCACCCCTCCCACCTCCACCCCCTATAGTGCCCTCCCCGGCCCTCCACCCCCTCTCGTGCCTCCCCAGCCTCTCACCCCCTCTAGTCGCTCTCTCGGCCCTTCCGTCACTCCCTCCCAGCCCCCTCTCACCCCCTGTGCTCCCTCCCACCCTCTCATCCCCAGTCGCTCCCTCTGCCCACCACCTCTAGTCACCCTCCCCCACCCTCTGTCGCCTCTCACCCCCCTGACAATATCTATTAGCAGAGTGTGTGTGTGTGTGTGTGTGTGTGTGTGTGTGTGCTCTATCTCTGTCTCTATGAGGGCCCCTTAGAGCTTCTTAACATAGGGCCCTCTTGACCCTAACCAGAGCCTTGGGAGGAGTGACTTGATTCAAAGAGCTGTGTGAAGAAGAAGATGAGGTTAGGTTAGGTTAGGTTAGGTTGGGTTAGATTATGACACAAACCCACATAAACCCCAGAGACACACATACTACCACATGACGTAAACCCCATGAAAACTGCAAAAAAAGCAACATATCACTATAGACACGTGGAAGGTAAAAAAGACCAACCCGGTAAGTTAAAGGGAGGAATAATCATATCGGTGGATAGATTCTGGCGACGACAAGACTCCACCCCTAGGTGATACTGACCGAAGACCTGACAGGTGATACTCCAGATGAAGACCTAGGTGATACTGACGAAGACCTGAAGGTGATACTGACGAAGACCTGAATTGATACTGACGAAGACCTGATGTGATACTGACGAAGACCTGAGAGATACTGACGGAAGACCTGAAGGTGATAATGACGAAGACCTGGTGATACTGACGACACCTGAAGGTGATACTGACGCAGCGTAATGAAACCTGAAGGTGATTCTGACGAAGACCTGAAGTGATACACGAAGACCTGAAGGTGATACTGACTAAAATAAGCAGATACTTGACGAAGACCTGAAGGTGATACTGATTAGACCTGAAGGTGATACTGACGAAAGAAGGTGATACTGACGAAAGACCGAGATACTGACGAAGACCTTGAAGGTGATACTGACGAGACCTGAAGGTGATATGACGAAGACCTAAAGGTGATAAGGAGACCTAAGACCTGAAGGTGATACTGACGAAGACTCAGAAGGACACGAGACCTGAAGGTGATACTGACGAAGAGAAGTGATACTGACGAAGACCTGAAGGTGATACTGACGTAGAATTTAAAACGAAGACCTGAAGGTGATACTGACGAAGACCAGAAAGTGATACTGACGAAGACCTGAAGGTGATACGGAAGAGAAGGTGATACTGACGAAGAGAGGGTGATACCGACGAAGACCTGAAGGTGATACTGAAGACCTGAAGGTGATACTGACGAAGAGAAGGTGATACTGACGAAGAGAAGGTGATACTGACGAGACCTGAGAAGGTGATACTGACGAAGAAGGTGATACTGACGAAGAGAAGGTGATGCTGACGAAGACCTGAAGTGATACTGACGAAGACCTGAAGGTGATACTGACGAAGACCTGAAGGTGATACTGACGAAGACCTGAAGGTGATACTGGCGAGGACCTGAAGGTGATACCTGACGAAGAGGTGATACTGACGAAGAGTGGTAGGAAAGGGAGGTGGGAGGGAAGGAAGGAGGGACAGGAAGGAAGTGTAGGAGGAGGGAGGATGGCAGGAAGGAAGAGTGGTGAGAGGGAGGGGGAAGGAAGGTGGGAAGGAAGGTAAGGTAGGTCAGAGGAAAGGAATGTGGAAGAGGAGGGAGAGAGGAGGTGTGTGCGTGGTGGGAGAGGAAGAAGATGACGTTCATGAGGATTGACGTTGGTGAGAGGGAGGAGGAGGGAAGAGGAAGAAGGGAGGAACTGAGAGAGACGGAAGGAAGTGAGAGAGGGAAGGTAGTAGTCTCTCTCTCTCTCTCTCTCTCTCTCTCTCTCTCTCTCTCTCTCTCTCTCTCTCTCTCTCTCTCTCTCTCTATCAAAACACCTCCCTCCTCTGATTTTCTCCACCAGAAATCCAATAAAGTGGAGAGCTGTCAATAAAAGACGCCTCGCTATTGTCGCTGTGAATTACTAGAGAGCTTGTGCCAAAGTATCGTCCTTCTTATTACTCTTCTCTCCTTCTCTCTCTCTCTCTCTCTCTCTCTATTGTTATGTTATTTGTCTGTTTGTCTGCCTTTCTCGCCACACACACACACACACACACACACACACACACACACACACACACACACACACACAGAGTTCCTGTTGTCGATACCTGAGCCCAAATAATGTCGGAGGTGGTAAACTTCTGAAGCTGATTCTCTCTGTCTCTCTCTGTCTGTCTGTCTTTATTGTTCTGTCACTCTCTCTCTCTCTCTCTTGCTTCATTTTCGCCCCTTGTGTGTGTGTGTGTGTGTGTGTGTGTGTGTGGTGTGTGGTGTTGTAGTAACAAAACAAAGGTGTGCTGAAATATCGACAGAAATGAAAATAATCCAACCCCGTCTATTAATTATTCACCTGACGTAATAAAAATGACAGGTAATGAATCTAATTAACCTGTATGATTTTTATAACACAGGTGAGCTTCTCGTTAATAATATAATTCATTACTTTAATTACAGGGATTATTACTAAACGATTATACGGTGAATTATTTGGTGTTTTGGATGAATTATACATCCCGAAGGTGTTATATGGTCTGTATTAGGATATTTAATTATAAGGTAATAAAATAGCGGCGAAGGTGTGGCTATTGGGGGAGGATGGAGGCCACTAAAAAAAATAGTCGTAATAGTAATAGTAGTAGTAGTAGTAGTAGTAGTAGTAGTAGTGTGTGCTGGCCACCAGGCTGGTGGGAGGCGGCCATTCACGCCATGAGATTGATATTTGAGCAGCGTGATTGTGAGGCCGTTCTTCTGGTGGATGCCTCAAACGCATTCAACATACTTAACCGCAAGGCTGCACTGCACAACATCAAGATCAGGTGTCCTAGCTTTGCGATGTATGTTGAAATTGTATAGAATCCTTCAGACCTCTACATAGTAAACAACAAGACTCTACGAGGTGATACCATCCTACAGTCAACCGAGGAACAACACAGGGGAACCCCGTTGCAATGGCAATGTATGCAAAAGGCCTATCAGTGCTCCAACAAGAAATAAAGTATGAAACAACTGGGGTCAAACAGGGCATATGCTGATGACCTCACAGGAGCAGGAAAGTGGAGGACATCAAAAAGTTGGGACTGGTAACATGAGGTCCATATAGGGTACCACACGCCAGCAAATCCTTCCTCATCGTGAAGCCAGATCATTATGATCGGGCTGTGGAGGTTTTCGGCGAAAGTGAGGTTAAATAACTAAGGACGGCCAGACATCTAGGCGCAGTAATTGGCACTACGGACTTAGACCCAGTACGGGGGGAAAAGTGAATGAGGGGTTAGGAAATCCATGCTCTATCGGAGATTACACAGAGCCACATGCGGCCTTTGCAGTTCACACATGGAGTCAAGCATCGTTGAACCAACCTGATGCGTACCATCCCTGAGATCCGACCTCCCACCTTTGAAAGAAGCAGTCAGTGTCAAGTTCATTCCCAAACTAGTGAAACACCACGACTTAACCCTAGCAGAGAACACTTGCACTTCCACCAAGACTGGGAGGGATGGACTAACTAATCCAGAGGAGATTGCTGACTCTGAACATCAAAATTCACTTAGCTCGGCAGCCCTCAACTGACCACATAATCGCCCAGAATGCAACAGGGAAGTGGACACCAGCGAAGTTAATAAGATCCGTAGGTCCATTACAACAGATCGGCAGAACTTGCCAAAATGATATGGCAGCAACTATTGCTGCTGGTTCCAGAAAAATTGACAGTGCATAGAAGCGCAGAGTGGCGCCTCGAATGGCTAACTACGTTACCGATAAGGGCAAATGGTTTCAGCCTTAACAAACAAGAATTTACAGATGCCATTGCTCTAAGGTACGGTTGGCCAGTAGATGGTTTGCCCTCCAATGCGTGTGTGGCTATTCCATGATGGCGATCACGCCATGGTCTGCAAGAAGGGGTTTATGCATGAGGCATGACGAGGTAAGGGATCTCAGCAGCAAATATGTTGAAGGAAATCTGTCGACGTCACAGAACCGACCTCCTTCCACTGGATGGCGAGATCTTCCAACACAGGACTTCAAACACATCTAACGAAGCCGGGACGTCAGTGCTGAGGATTCTGGACGCGAAGCGAGCTTTTTCGACATCAGATTTTGATCCCATGGCCGTTTGTCACCAACTCTAGCTCGATGCTGCGAAGGAGGAACGAGAACGACAAGAGAAGGCATATGGGAGAATTCAAAATGTTGATCAAGGCAGCCACCCCTCTAGTGTTCACAACCTCTGTGATGGGCCCAGCGAAGATGTTTCTTACGCCAGACTCGCGGAGCTGATCTCCGAACAGAAGCAGCAGCCCAGAAGTTATGTCACAGCCTGGATGAGATGTCGACTGTCCTTCTCTCCTCTTCGGTCGGTTTGCTCTGCCTCAGGAAACGAGATTTGCCCTACCCGACAACTGCTGCAGATATCGACTATGAGGCTACAGTCACTGAATGCCGCATAGATTCAACCAATCTAACACAGATAGGATAGTTTTATGTATTAGGATATTTAATATTAAGGTAAATAAATGGTGGCGAAGGTGTGGCTATTGGGGAGGCTGAAGGCCACGTAAAAAAAAAAAGTAGTAGTAGTAGTAGTAGTAAATAAACATTAGACAGAATATATCATAAAATCAAATACACGAAAACAAAAAAGCACCGGTCATTAGCAGCTTAATGACGCTCATAATTTATCATAAAACAAGTTAATTATCAATATGAACAAGAGGAAAAACCCACTTTTTCATTTTATTTTACTACACATAACCAAACGTTTAAAACACATTCATTATCGCTTTGGTATCATCGTCATATTATACAGTGAATAAAATGTCATAAATAAGGATCACACTGTATTTATAAGTTGACGTTAGTTCCGGGTTAGGTTAGGTTAGGTTAGGTTCGTGTTGTCTCGAAAATGTTTAAAATTGTGATATTGGTGGATTTATTTTTATTGTTTTGATTATTGCTGTAACTTTAAACGCTCACATACATACATACATACATACATACATACATACATACATACATACATACATACATACATACATACATACAAACACATATCAAGAAGCGCTCAACACACTGACCCTCTCGGCTCTCACTGACCATCACCACGACCTCATCTGCAAATTTGGTGAGAAGCTTTTGCACCATCCCCGACACCGGCTCCTACTACCACCTGAGATCCCTCGCCCGAGAATTGCTGTTCGAGACCACAACCGCATCCAGCCCATACGTGCACGAACTGATCGCTATAAGAACAGCCCAGTCCCAACCATTGTAAAAATTATCAATAACTTGTAATAAACCAGTGTATTCACCCCAGTAAACACTACTCCTTGACTGTCACTATGTTGAAATGAACTGTAGTTTGAGCTTTTCCATCTAGTTATTATATATCTTATTTTGTTGTCACCTCATGTTACTTGTATATTATTTGTAAATCGAAACCCATTCCCCAAATATGTAACGTATATTTTCAACCTTCTGCTGCTATGCTTCTTTCAATAAACCGAATTATTATTATTACACCCACACACACACACACACACACACACACACACACACACACACACACACACACACACACACACACACACACATCCCACATCCTTCCGGGTCCTGCCTTAGCATCTGTGACGCCTCTTAAGAATAAAATATATTCTGTGTGTGTGTGTGTGTGTGTGTGTGTGTGTGTTGTGTGTGTACACAGAGCAGGCTGACTAACCCACAATACATAATAAACATTTAGCAAAAATCCTGTTATTATTGTAACCTGAGACACAAAAACCATAATATTTCAACCCCTGAGACAAAACCGTAATATTTCAACCCCCGAGACAAAAACCATAATATTTCAACCTGAGACAAAACCATATTTCAACCCCTGAGACAAAACCATAATATTTCAACCCCTGAGACAAAAACCATAATATTTCAACCCCTGAGACAAAAACCATATTTACCCGAGACAAAACCGATATTTCAACCCCTGAGACAAAAACCATAATATTTCACCCCTGACAAAACCGAAATATTTCAACCCCTGAGACAAAAACCATAATATTTCAACCCCCGAGACAAAAACCATATATTTCAACCCTGAGACAAACCATAATATTTCAACCCTGAGACAAAACCGAACAAAAACCATAATATTTCAACCCTGAAAAAAACCATAATTTCAACCCCGAGACAAAAACCATAATATTTCAACCCCTGAGACAAAAACCATAATATTTCAACCCCGAGACAAAAACCAATATTTCAACCCCTGAGACAAAAACCATAATATTTCAACCCCTGAGACAAAAACCGTCTATTTTAACCCCTGAGACAAAAACCATAATATTTCAACCCCCTGAGACAAAAACTAATATTTCAACCCCCGAGACAAAAACCATAATATTTCAACCCCGAGACAAAACCATAATATTTCAACCCCTGACAAAACCATAATATTTCAACCCCTGAGACAAAAACCGTAATATTTCAACCCTGAGACAAAACCATAATATTTCAACCCCTGAGACAAAACCATAATATTCAACCCCTGAGACAAAAAACCATAATATCTCAACCCCGAGACAAAACTGTAATATTTCAAACCCCTGAGACAAAACCATAATATTTCAACCCTGAGACCAAAAACCATAATATTCAAACCCCTGAGACAAAAACCATAATATTTCAACCCCAGACAAAAACCATAATATTTCAACCCCTGAGACAAAACCATAATATTTCAAACCCCGAGACAAAAACCATAATATTTCAACCCCTGAAAAAAAACCATAATATTTCAACCCCTGAGACAAAAACCGTCTATTTCAACCCCTGAGACAAAAACCATAATATTTCAACCCCCTGAGACAAAAACCATAATATTTCAACCCCTGAGACAAAAACCATAATATTTCAACCCCTGAGACAAAACCATAATATTTCAACCCCTGACAAAAACCATAATATTTAACCCCGAGACAAAACCGTAATATTTCAACCCCTGAGACAAAAACCATAATATTTCAACCTCCTGAGACAAAACCATAATATTTCAACCCTGAGACAAAAACCATAATATCTCAACCCCGAGACAAAACCATAATATTTCAACCCTGAGACAAAAACCATAATATTTCAAACCCCTGAGACCAAAACCATAATATTTCAACCCCCTGAGACAAAAACCGTAATATTTCAACCCTGAGACAAAACCATAATATTTCAACCCCCTGAGACAAAACCATAATATTTCAACCCCTGAGACAAAACCATAATATTTCAACCCCGAGACAAAACCATAATATTTCAACCCTAGACAAAAACCATAATATTTCAACCGAGAAAAAAACCATAATATTTCAACCCCGAAAAAACCAATATTTCAACCCCTGAGACAAAAACCTCGAGAAAAACCATAATATTTCAACCCCCTGAGACAAAAACCATAATATTTCAACCCCTGAGACAAAACCATATTTCAACCCCTGAGACAAAAACCATAATATTTCAACCCCTGAGACAAAACCATAATATTTCAACCCCCTGAGACAAAAAACCCTAATATTTCAACCCCTGAGACAAAAAACCAAATATTTCAACCCTGAGACAAAAACCATAATATTTCAACCCCTGAGACCAAAACCATAATTTTCAACCCCCCGAGACAAAAACCATAATATTTCAACCCCTGAGACAAAAACCATAATATTTCAACCCCTGAGACAAAAAACCATAATATTTCAACCCCGAGACAAAAAACCGTAATATTTCAACCCCCTGAGACAAAAACCATAATATTTCAACCCCGAGACAAAACCATAATATTTCAACCCCTGAGACAAAAACCATAATATCTCAACCCCCTGAGACAAAAACCGTAATATTTCAACCCCCTGAGACAAAACCATAATATTTCAACCCTGAGACCAAAACCATAATATCTCAACCCCTGAGACAAAAACCGTAATATTTCAACCCCCTGAGACAAAAACCATAATATTTCAACCCCTGAGACAAAAACCATAATATTTCAACCCCCGAGACAAAAACCATAATATTTCAACCCCTGAGACAAAAACCATAATATTTAAGGACAAAAACCTCTATTTCACCCCCTGAGACAAAACCATAATATTTCAACCCCCTGAGACAAAACCATAATATTTCAACCCCCGAGACAAACATAATATTTCAACCCTGGAGACAAAAACCATAATATTTCAACCCCCTGAGACAAAAACCATAATATTTCAACCCCGAGACAAAAACCATTTTCAACCCCTGAGACAAAACCATATTTCAACCCCCCGAGACAAAAACCATAATATTTCAACCCTGAGACAAAACCATAATATCTCAACCCCCAGACAAAAACCATAATATTTCAACCCCTGAGACAAAACCATAATATTTCCAACCCCCTGAAACCAAAACCATAATATTTCAACCCCTGAGACAAAAACTGTAATATTTCAACCCCTGAGACAAAAACCATAATATTTCAACCCCTGAGGCTAAAACCATAATATCTCAACCCCCTGAGACAAAACCTAATATTTCAACCCTGAGACAAAAACCATAATATTTCCAACCCCTGAGACCAAAAACCATAATCTCAACCCCACAAAAACCATAATATTTCAACCCTGAGACAAAACCATAATATTTCAACCCCTGAGACCAAAACCATAATATTTAACCCCCTGAGACAAAACTGCAATATTTCAACCCCAGGACAAAAAACCATAATATTTCAACCCCCTGAGACCAAAACCATAATATCTCAACCCCTGAGACAAAAACCGTAATATTTCAACCCCCTGAGACAAAAACCATAATATTTCAACCCCCTGAGACCAAAACCATAATATTTCAACCCCCTGAGACAAAACTGTATTAACCCCCTGAGACAAAACCATAATATTTCCAACCCCGAGACAAAACCGTAATATTTCAACCCCGGACAAAAAACATAATATTTCAACCCCCAGACAAAAACCATAATATTTCAACCCCCTGAGACAAAAACCATAATATTTCAACCCCTGAGACAAAAACCAATATTTCAACCCCTGAGACAAAAACCATAATATTTCAACTGAGACAAAACCATAATATTTCAACCCCTGAGACAAAAACCATAATATTTCAACCCAAATTTAAAATGATGT
Source organism: Homarus americanus (assembly GCF_018991925.1). Lineage (NCBI taxonomy): Eukaryota > Metazoa > Arthropoda > Malacostraca > Decapoda > Nephropidae > Homarus > Homarus americanus. The sequence goes on from NW_024714081.1 coordinate 17,108, forward strand.
AAGCTGAAATAAACCACCCAACCCCTCTCACCCCTCCAAAAACCTCTCAGCTGGTAATTGGAGTTGAGATAAAGTGGGTAGGAATTGAGGACTTGGTAGAATAAAAATGGTAAAGCAAATGTTTACTTTCAATCACTCTATTCAGCTCCACCTGCTTGATCAGTTCAAAATAATTGGGTCCTTTTTCATCTGTTTTTCCCTTACACACACACACACACACACACACACACACACACACACACACACACAGCCGATATAGTCTCCTGGCGTGAGGTATAAATCCGGATTATGTTGATATATTTCTGGTATATCCGATGCTCTTTGGGTTTTTTTATAGGTTAGGTTAGGTTAGGTTAGGTTAGGTTAGGTTAGGTTAGGTTAGGTAGCAGGTCCACAGGCGACGGAAAAATAAGTAAAAAATAAAACGTTGGACGTGCTGCTGGCAAACGTTAATCAGCGCTCGTCCGCCCAGAGATATCATCGCCAAGACAAATATGCGTTGGCAGGGTTCGGAACCCAGCTGGTGAAGGTGATGTGGAGGAAGGTCTCTCTCTCTCTCTCTCTCTCTCTCTCTCTCTCTCTCTCTCTCTCGCTCTCTCTCTTTATCTATCTCTTTCTTCTGTCTCATTATCTCCATCCTCATTAATATCGTCTACGCCCCCCCTTCCTCCCCTTCCTCCCCTTCCTTCATCCTCATCTTCCTCTTTCTCATTTTTCTTATTTCTTCTTCCCATTCCTTTCTTCCTTCATCCTCCCCCTTCTTCTTCCCCTCCTTCCTTCCATCCTTATTCCTCCTCCTTACCACCTCCTCCCCACCTCCTCCCCCCTTACCACCCTCCTCCTCGTAGGTGTCTGGAAGAGAGAGAGAGAGAGAGAGAGAGAGAGAGAGAGAAGAGAAGAGATTCAATATAAACACCTCTAGTGACGTCATACCTAAGTGACATCACCTACCTACACAACAACCAATCAGATTCTTCGAGGAGGACCTTACGTATAAATTCCTTACACAGCTAAAAAAAAATCATTATTTATTAACTTATAGACGCCATTAAAAAAGATAAATTACCTCTTAGACGTCATCTTTTGTTTTTTTTAAGCCTTATATTTAATGAAGTTTATAAGGAAAAAAAAACAATATTTATTCACACAATCGTCAATTTCACACACGGGATTTTCCTCTACATTTGCATTCCATTAAAAGTTAAATAGTTATGCAAAGTCGGACACAGAACATGGAGCTGTTTTACGTTGAAGTTAAATTGGTTCACTTCAAAAAAAAAAACTTAGACAAATTTCTTACCAATATCTTTATTATTTTTTCTCAGATTATTATTAGATTTTTTTTACGATAAGTTGAGAATTAAAGATTAGTGGCTCTCACTAAATACTGACTTCTATCCATTAATAACTATTGAACAAGACACAGGTATAGTAAAGACCGATAACACAAACACTAACAATAACAACAATAACACTAACAATAACAACAACAATAATAATAATAAACCAACAATAACAAAAATAACAATAACACTAACAATAACAAAAATAACAATAACAATAACAACAATAACACTAACAATAACAAAAATAACAATAACAATAACAACAATAACACTAACAATAACAAAAATAACAATAACACACAACAATACTCTCCCTCCATCAATAAGTTCTTGCTGGAACCTTTCTACAAGAGGGAGTCGGTCCTTATTTACACACAGCCTTGACCAATTGGAAATCCACTTGAAGGAAATCGAGAGAAGAGTATCGACTGTGACCACTGGAAGACGCACTGTACTTGTGTGATGTCGAAGTGGGTGGGGGGGTAGCTGTTTTGACCAATATGAGAGCTGCTATAGAGGGGGGGTGTTACATTCAAATCCACTCATATTAATACATTATAACTTGGAAACGATGCAGAATCTATCATCTTACCATAGAGACTTTGTGGTTTAGAAGTATCAAATGATTTCATCCTTTAATTTCATGTTCTCTTTGCTGAATCACCCTGTGTATAGTAAATTGTGACCATGTGTGGATATTTGTAGATTAGAGGGAGGGAGGGAGGGGGGAAGGAGGGAAGGAGGAGGAGAAAGAGAAAGAGGGGGGAGAGAGAGGAGGGAGGAGTAATTCAGGCGAAACTAAACTTTTTCGTTGAGAGGAGAGAGGGAAAAGGTGGGGATGGAAGGAGAGAGGGAAAAGGGCGGGATGGAAGGAGAGAGGGAAAAGGAGGGGATGGAGGGAGAGGGGGGAAAGGGTGGGGATGGAAGGAGAGAGGGAAAAGGGTGGGGATGGAAGGAGAGAGGAAAAGGGTGGGGATGGAAGGAGAGAGGGAAAAGGGTGGGGATGGAAGGGAGAGGGAAAAGGGTGGGGATGGAAGGAGAGAGGGAAAAGGGCGGGGATGGAAGGAGAGAGGAAAAGGGAGGGATGGAAGGAGAGGGAAAAGGGCGGGATGGAAGGAGAGGGGAAAAGGGTGGGGATGGAAGGAGAGAGGGAGGGTGGGGATGGAAGGAGAGAGGGAAAAGGGCGGGATGGAAGGAGAGGGAAAAGGGCGGGGATGGAAGAGGAGAGAAAGGGCGGGGATGGAAGAGAGGGGGAAAGGGTGGGGATGGAAGGAGAGAGGGAAAGGGTGGGGATGGAAGGAGAGAGGGAAAAGGGTGGGGATGGAAGGAGGGGGAAGGGTGGGGATGGAAGGAGAGAGGGAAAAGGGTGGGGATGGAAGGAGGAGAGAGGGAAAAGGGCGGGGATGGAAGGGAGAGGAAAGGGCGGGGATGGAAGGAGAGAGGGAAAAGAGGTGGGGATGGAAGGAGAAAAGAATTGGGGATGGAAGGAGAGAGGGAAAGGGTGGGGATGGAAGGAGAGGGAAAAGGGTGGGGATGGAAGGAGAGGA
>NW_024714081.1:25000-51363 GCF_018991925.1 Homarus americanus
AGGCAGTACAGGTGGGGAGGCCTGGGTGGGAGGCAGCACAGGTAGGGAGGCAAGCACAGGTGGGAGGCAGCATTGGGTATGGGGAGGCAGCACAGGTAGGGAGCAGCACAGGTAGGGAGGCAGTCAGTGGGGAGGCAGTGGGTATGGGAGGCCTTCGGGTAGGGAGGCAGCACATTGGAAGGAGGCAGTACAGGTATAGAGAGGCAGCACAGGTATAGAGATAATATGACTTCCTGTGACGTATGCTGGTGGGGGCTGGGGGTCTGAGGAGGGCTGGTGGGGGTCTGAGAGGAGGGCTGGTGGGGAGGCTGGGCAGGTAATAATGGTGAGGAGGTGTTTGTTGTGATGTATTGCTGTGGTGTTGCGTTCTGTTTGGTGTTTCTCTCTCTCTCTCTCTCTCTCTCTCTCTCTCTCTCTCTCTCTCTCTCTCTCTGGTAATGTTTTGTTGTAAGAATTAGATTTTTTCTTTTGTTGGTAATATGAATTGATGTAAAAAGTCAGTATATTTTAATGTTCTTCCCTTCCTTCCTTGCTCCTCCTTCCTCCCCTCCTTTCCTTCCTCTCCTCCTTCCCTCCCTTCCTCTACCTCCCTCCTTCTCCCTCTCTCCCTCCGCCCTACCATCCTCCCTACCCCTTCCCTCCCTCCCACCCTTCACTCTCCTTATCCCCTTACCCTGAGATAGGTTAGGTTAGGTTAGGTTAGGGTCTAGGGCCGGTGATAAGTGGCCCCTTTATGGACCCTTCAGCCATGGCCCACTACAATGGTCCCAGAATGGTCCTTCAAATTGACTCATTATCACCTCACCTTCCTCTCTCCCTGTCCCTCTTATTATCGTTTCTCCTTGTATCTTCTTTCTTCTCTGTCTCTTGCTGTTCATTTATCTCCATCCTCTTTCCCCTTCTTCATCTCTCTGTGTCTCATCTATTCTTTATCCCTTTCTCCTTCATTCACTTCTCCTCGATTCTCTCTCTCTCTCTCTCTCTCTCTCTCTCTCTCTCTCTCTCTCTCTCCTCTCTTCTACTCCTCTCTCTCCTACTCCCTCTCTCTTCTCCCTCTCTCTCCCTACTCCCTCTCTCTCCCTACTCCCTCTCTCCCTCTCCCTCTCTTCTACTCCTCTCTCTCCTCTCCCTCTCTCTTCTACTCCTCTCTCCCTTCCCTCTCTCTCCTCTCCCTCTCCCTCTCTCCCCTCTCTCCCTCTCCCCTCTCCCTACTCCCTCTCTCCCTACTCCCCTCTCTCTCCCTCTCTCTTCCTACTCCTCTCTCTCCCTCTCTCTCTCCCTCTCCCTCTCTCCCTCTCCCTCTCTCTCCCTACTCCCCTCTCTCCCCTCCCTCTCTCCCTCCTCTCTCCTCCTCCCTCTCTCTCCCTCTCCTCTCTCTCCCCCTCCCCTCTCTCTCTCCTCCTCCCCTCTCTCTCCCTACTCCTCTCTCTCCTCCCTCTCTTCTCCCTCTCTCTCCCTCTCCCTCTCTCTTCTCTCCCCTCTCTCCCTACTCCCTCTCTCCTCCCTCTCTCTCCCTCTCCCCTCTCTCTCTCTCCTCTCTCCTCTCCTCTCTCTCTCCCTCTCTCTCCTCTCCCCTCTCTCCTCTCCCTCTCCTCTCCTCCCTCTCTCCTCCTCTCTCCCTCTCTCCCTCTCCTCTCTCCCTCTCCCTCTTCTCCCTCTCCCTCTCTCTCCCTACTCCCCTCTCTCCCTCCCTCTCTCCCCTACTCCCTCTCTCCCTACTCCCTCTCTCTCCCTACTCCCTCTCTCTCTCCCCCTCTCTCTCCCTACTCCCTCTCTCCCTACTCCCTCTCTCTCCCCTCCCTCTCTCTCCCTCTCTCTCTCTCCCCTCTCTCCCTCTCCCTCTCTCTCCTCTCCTCTCTCTCCCCTCCCTCTCTCTTCTCCCTCTCTCTCCCCTACTCCCTCTCTCTCCCTCTCCCTCTCTCTCCTCCCTCTCTCTCTCTCCCTCTCTCCCTCTCCCTCTCTCTCCCTACTCCCTCTCCTCTCCTCTCTCTCTACTCCCTCTCTCTCCCCTCTCCCTCTCTCCTCCTCTCTCTCCCTCTCCTCTCCTCCTCTCTCTTCTACTCCCTCTCTCTCCTACTCCTCTCTCTCCTCCTCTCTCTCCCTCCCTCTCTCCCTCCCTCTCTCCCCTCTCTCCCTACTCCCTCTCTCTCCCTCCTCTCTCTCCCTACTCCCTCTCTCCCTCCTCTCTCTCCCTCCCTCTCTCTCTCCTCTCTCCCTCTCTCTCCTCTCTCCCTACTCCCTCTCTCTTCTCCCTCTCTCTCCCCCCCTCTCTCTTCTCCCTCTCTCTCCCTACTCCCTCTCTCCCTCCCTCTCTCTTCTACTCCCTCTCTCCCCTCCCCTCTCTCTTCTACTCCCTCTCTCTTCCTCCCCCTCTCTCCCTCCTCTCTCCCTACTCCCCTCTCTCTCCCTACTCCCCTCTCTCTCCTCTCCCTCTCTCTCCCTCTCCCTCTCTCCCTCCCTCTCTCCCTACTCCCCCCTCTCCTCCCTCTCTCTCCCTCTCTCTCCTCTCCTCTCTCCTACTCCCTCTCTCTCCTACTCCCTCTCTCTCTCTCCTCCCTCTCTCTCTCCCTCTCTCTTCTCCCTCTCTCTCCCTACTCCCCTCTCTCCCTACTCCCTCTCCTACTCCTCTCTCTCCCTACTCCCCTCTCTCCCTACTCCTCTCTCTCTCCTCTCTCTCCCTACTCCCCTCTCTCTCCCTACTCCCTCTCTCTCCTACTCCCTCTCCTACTCCCTCTCTCCCTACTCCCCTCTCTCTCTCTCCCCTCTCTCTCCCTACTCCCTCTTCTCCCCTCTCTCTCTCCCCTCTCTCCCTCTCTCTCCTACTCCCTCTCTCTCTCCCCTCTCTCCCTACTCCCTCTCTCTCCCTACTCCCTCTCTCCCTCCCCTCTCCCCTCCCTCTCTCTCCCTCTCTCTCTCCTACTCCCCTCTCCCTCCCCCTCTCTTCTCTCCCTCTCTCTCCTCCCTCTCTCTCCCTACTCCCTCTCTCTCCCTACTCCTCTCTCTCTCCCTACTCCCTCTCTCTTCCTCTCCCTCTCTCTCCTCTCCCTCTCTCTTCTCTCCCTCTCTCTCCCCTCCCCTCTCTCTTCTCTCCTCTCTCTCCTCCCTCTCTCTCCCTACTCCCTCTCTCTCTACTCCCTCTCTCTCCCTACTCCCTCTCTCTCCCTCTCTCTCCTCTCCTCTCTCTCTCCTCTCTCTCTCTCCCTCTCTCTCCCTACTCCCTCTCTCTCTCCCCTCTCTCTCCTCTCCCCTCTCTCTCCCTACTCCCTCTCTCTCTCCCTCTCTCTCCCCTACTCCCTCTCTCTCCTTCTCCCTCTCCCTCTCTCCTCTCTCTCCCTACTCCCTCTCTCTCCTCTCTCTCCCTCTCCCTCTCTCCCTCCCTCTCTCTCCCTCTCCCTCTCTCTCTACTCCCTCTCTCTCCCCTCCCCTCTCTCCCCTACTCCCCTCTCTCTCCCTCTCCTCTCTCCTTCCTCTCCCCTCCTCTCTCCCTACTCCCCTCTCTCTTCTCCCTCTCTCTCCTCTCCCTCTCTCTTCCTCCCTCTCTCTTCTACTCCCTCTCTCTCCTCTCTCTTCTCCCTCTCTCTCCTACTCCTCTCTCCCCTCTCCTCTCCTCTCTCCCTCTCTCTCCTCTCCCTCTCTCCCCTCCCTCTCTCTTCTCTCCCTCTCTCTCCTCCCTCTCTCTTCTCCCTCTCTCTCCTCTCCCCTCTCTCTTCTCCTCTCTCCCTACTCCCTCTCTCTCCTCTCCCTCTCTCTCCTACTCCCTCTCTCTTCTACTCCCTCTCTCTCCTACTCCCTCTCTCTTCTCTCCCTCTCTCTCCTACTCTCTCTCTTCTACTCCCCTCTCTCCCTACTCCCTCTCTCCTCCTCCTCTCTCTCCCTACTCCCTCTCTCTTCTCCCTCTCTCCTGCTCCCTCTCTCTCCCTACTCCCCTCTCTCTCCTACTCCCTCTCTCTTCACTCCCTCTCTCTCCCCTCTCCCTCTCTCTTCTCTCCCTCTCTCTCCTCCCTCTCCTCTCCCCCCTCCTCTCTCTCCCTCTCCCTCTCTCTCCTACTCCTCTCTCCTCTCCCTCTCTCTTCTCTCCCTCTCTCTCCTCCCTCTCTCTTCCTCTCCCTCTCTCCTCCCTCTCTCTCCCTCTCTCTCTCTCCCCCTCTCCCTACTCCCCTCTCTCTCCCTCTCTCCCTCTCCCTCTCTCCTCTCCCTCCCTCTCCCTCTCCTCTCTCTCCTCTCCTCTCTCTCCCTCTCCCTCTCTCCCTCTCCTCTCTCTCCCCCCCTCCCCTGGACCCCTGCTAAGCTCCTGATTGGTATAGGAGTCTCTCAGAATCTACGTCTTTAACCTGAAAATATCGCATTATGGCACGCGTCCTCAACCCTCTGCCTTCTAGCTGACACCTGTAATCCTCCTGACACTCTGCCACCTGCTGACACTTAAAACCTTCAAGCTGACACCTGTAACCTCCTGACACACACAACCTTCCCAGCTGACACCTGTAATCCTCCTGACACTCTGCCACCTAGCTGACACCTACAACCTTCCTAGCTGACATACAACATTCCTAGCTGACTCCTGTAACCCTCCTGACACCTACAACCCTCCTGACACTCTGCCCCCAGCAACAGCAACTTTCTGCTGCACCTGTAACCTTCCAGCTGACACCTGGAACCCTCCTGACCCCTAGAACACCAGCTGACACCTGCAACCCCCCTGACACTGCCACCTAGATGACACCGACAACCTTCCTAGCTGACACCGATAACCTTCCTCGCAGCCCTACAACCTTCCTAGCTGACACCTACAAACTCCCCTAGCTGCCAACCACAACCAGCTAACAAGAGGAACCATAACCAGAGGCAGAAAAAAGTAAAAACCAAAAAACAAAAAATCGACAAAAAAGTTGTAAAAAAAACTCTTGTTAAAAGTCTTATTACCTTAATGAAAATAATACTTTTGAATACTTTACATACTTTTTACTGAAGTAGGTGACGTGTGTGTATAAATTAAGGCGAGTTTGTTGGTTTTGGTCTACCATCTTCAGTGTATCATAGTGGCTTTAGTGGTCCCAGGTGAGGGTTTTTTTCTATGATCTCCAGGTAAAGGAGATCTTCACGTAGGAGACTTTTGGAGAAGATTTTGGGGTTTGGTGGAGACTTTTGGAGAAAGATTTCAGGGGTTTGGTGGAGACTTTTGGAGGAGAAGATTTCAGGGGTTTGGTGGAGACTTTTGGAGAAGATTTCAGGGTTTGGTGGAGACTTTTTGGGAGAAGAATTCAGGGGTTTGGTGGAGACTTTTGGAGAAGATTTCAGGGTTTGGTGGAGACTTTGGAAAGATTTCAGGTTTGGTGGAGACTTTTGGAGAAGATTTCAGGGGTTTGGTGGAGACTTTTGGAGAAAGATTTCAGGGTTTGGTGGAGACTTTTGGAGAAGATTTCAGGGTTTAGTGGAGACTTTTGGAGAAGATTTCAGGGTTTGGTGGAACTTTGGAGAAAGATTTCAGGGTTTGATGGAGACTGGAAGATTTCAGGGGTTTGGTGGAACTTTGGAGAAGATTTCAGGGTTTGGTGGAGACTTTTGGAGAAGATTTCAGGGTTTGGTGGAACTTTTGGAGAAGATTTCATGGTTTGGTGGAGACTTTTGGAGAAGATTTCAGGGTTTGGTGGAGACTTTGGAGAATTCAGTTTGTGAAAGATTTCAGGGTTGGTGCAGACTTTTGGAGAAGATTTCAGGGTTTGGTGGAACTTTGGAAATTCAGGGTTTGTGAACTTTGGAGAAGATTTCAGGGTTTGTGCAGACTTTGGAGAAGATTTTGGGCTTTGGTATCTGTAAGGAGAACAGATGTTAGTTTTAGGGTGTTATTTACAATATGTCGTCAGGTGAGTTTTTTTTAATAAGAAATAAAAAATATATAAAGAAAACAGGAGTAACATTCATAACAAAATACGAAAAGGAATAAAGAAACAAAAGAAAAAGGATAAATAAAAGAAAGAAAAATGAAAAGGAAACGAAAGTAAAATTGAAAAAATAAAAATAATAAAAAAAATTAAAACGAAAAAGAAAATGGCAAAGAAAATAAAAAGATTAAAGAACAAAAGAAACAAGAAAAAAAGGGAAGAAGTGAAAGAAAACGGGAACTAGACACAAGGATGACTATAATATTATTCCTGTTGTTTAGTTTTGTCCTTAAAGCTTACCTGTACACTACCTGGAACCTCAAAGGAAAGTTACCTGTCTGGCACAACTCTGGCATTCCTGGCACCCATTCCAGACCCTTTAGGAATCCTGGAAGAATGTTGTAATAACGTTTTTGTGTTTGTGGTGTCCTGTCGGTGATTTGTGGTATCCTGTCGGTGATTTGTGGTATCCTGTCGGTGATTTGTGGTGTCCTGTCGGTGATTTGTGGTGTCCTGTCGGTGATTTGTGGTGTCCTGTCGGTGATTTGTGGTGCCCTGTCGGTGATTTGTGTGTCCTGTCAGTTCCATTATTGTGTCCTGTCGGTTCCATTATGGTGTCACGTCGGTTCCATTATGGTATCCTGTCGGTTCCATTATGGTATCCTGTCGGTTCCATTATGGTGTCCCGTCAGTTTCCATTATGGTATCCTGTCAGTTCCATTATGGTGTCCCGTCGGTTCCATTATGGTGTCCCGTCAGTTCCATTATAGTGTCCCGTCAGTTTCCATTATGGTATCCTGTCGGTTCTTATAGTGTCCCGTCGGTTCCATTATATATCTATCGGTTCCATTATACACACATATACAGTGGTCTTATATATATATATATGTATAATGAACTCAATTTAAACAAAGTAGAAATAACTCAGGTGAAGTAAATTAAAGTACCTAACCTAACCTAACCTTCCCTAACCTAACCTAACCTAACCTAATCTAACCTAACCTAACCAACTATTTCATCTTGTCTTTCAGGTGAGTGCGTTCTGGATGACAGGTCACACTCAAGCATCCGGAAATTAAAGGTCAGTTCAGGTGAAGAGTCAAAGTGGTGAGTAATTAGCGATAAAAAAATATAAAATTATTAAGATGTTATGGTGACACACACACACACACACACACACACACACACACACACACACACACTCTTCGACCCTCAGGAAGACGAAAACAAATCTGGTCGAGAGAGAAAAAAAAAAAGAGATGCTTGTGTCCAGTGGTGTGTGTGTGTGTGATGTAAATGCTGTGCGTGTCTCACATGTGTTATGTAAACATGTGTGTGAGTATGAGTACTCAGTAGTGCACCTGTGTACACCTGAGAGTCATGACGACACAGGAATTACTTCTTTACTGATCTGAACACACTCTCTCTCTCTCTCTCTCTCTCTCTCTCTTGCAGGTAATAACAACATGTAAAGCTACATATCAATACTACCAACAACAACAAAATCTTCCAGTCAAAAAAAAAAAAAAAATTCCTCCTCCCAGTAGACCAACACTCGAATGTGATTGGCCAAGGACGTGTAGTGCCAAGATGATGATTGGTCAGGACTTGGGGCACGTTACCATCCCAGGGCAAGTCTGGAGGCGTGGCTTGGGGTATAGTGTGGCCTGTGGGCGTGGCTTGGGGTATAGTGTGGCCTGTGGGTGTGGCGAGGGAGTACAGTCTGGCTTGGGGTGTGGCGAGGGAGTACACACACGGTGGATTGGAGTGGATTCAAGAGTCATCCACACTATTGTCACCCAGGATGGATATATTGGCTGGATTATGTGAGTATATCCTAAACATCCACCCCACCTTTAACGTGTTCGTGTGAGCCCAGGGTTAGGTTAGGTGTGGGGAGGTGTGGGGGAGGTGTGGGGGAGGATCTGGGAGGTTGGGGTGGTGTGGGGATGGATGAGGAGTTGGGAGGTGTGGGGGAGGTGGGGAGACGAGTGTGGGGAGGGTATGGGAGGGTGTGGGGAGGTATGGGGAGGTGTGGGGAGGGTATGGGGAGGAGTGTGGGGAGGGTGTGGGGATGTGCGAGGAGTGTGGGGAGGTGGCGAGGAGAAGTATGGGGGAGGTGTGGGGAGGTGGTGAGGGTGTGGGAGGGTGTGGGGAGGTGTGGGAGGGTGTGGGGAGGTGCGAGGGAGAGTGGGAGGGAGTGTGGGGAGGTGCGAGGGACGAGTATGGGGAGAGTGTGGGGAGGTGTAGTGAGGTATGGGGAGGTGTGGGGAGGTGCGGGGAGGGTATGGGGAGGAGTGTGGGAGGTGCGAGGGACAGGTGGGGGAGGTGTGTGGGGGAGGTGTGGGAGGAGGTAAATCTTATGATATATTGAATCTCTGGGGGAGAAAGCTGAGACCTGGCGCCTGAGGTCTGTTTCTCACGAGGATCCCAACAGCCACATGGTGAGGTTCCCAGCTGACGATCGCTGACAGCCAAGGTGCGTCAGCCAACAGTCAGCTCCATGGTCAGCAGCTGTAGTCTGGACGTGTGTGGGAGGAGTTTTTTTCTTCATAATTAGGTTAGGTTAGGTTAGGCTAGGTTAAGTTAGGTTAGGTTGGGTTAGAGTTAGGTTAGGTTAGGTTAGGTTAGGCTGGGTTAAGTTGGGTTGGGTTAGGTTAGGTTAGGTTAGGCTAGGTTAGGTTAGGCTAGGTTAGGTTAGGTTAGGTTAGGTTAGGTCCTGGGAGGCGGCGAGTCTTGGGCAAGGTGAGGCGTGGCACTTGCTATTGGTGGGTATTCTCTCTCTCTCTCTCTCTCTCTCTCTCTCTCTCTCTCTCTCTCTATATATATATATATATATATATATATATATATATATATATATATATATATAAATATGTATATATATATATATATATATATATATATATATATATATATATATATATATATATATATATATATATCTTATTATCTATCTATCCATCCGTCCACACATCCATCCATCTACGAGTATATATCCAATCATTCATTCTATCTATCCAATCATCCATCCATCTATCTTTTCTATCCATCTCTCTTTCCTTGTGGTTATCAGCGTATACCTAGATCACGCGCACCTCACAAGGCTGACGCAACAAGTAGAGACATATATATTCACAGACACGTAGCCATCACCACCACCACCCGCACCATCATCACTACCACCACCATCACCACCACCACTAGCACCATCATCACTACCACCACCATCACACCACCACCACCCACCACCCGCACCATCAGCACCCATCATCACTACCACCAATACCACCACCACCCACCACCATCACCACCACCACTACCACCACCATCACCACTACCACTAGCACCATCATCACTACCCATCACCATCACCATCACCACCCACCATCACTACCACCACCACCCGCACCATCATCACTACCACCACCATCACCACCACCACCCATCCACCATCACCACCACCCCGCACCATCACCACTACCACCACCATCACCACCACCCCTGCACCATCACCACCACCACCATCACCACTACCCGCACCATCACCATCACCACCACCACCACCACCACCACCCCACCATCACCACCCATCCCCCACTACCACCACCACCACTACCATCACCCACCACCACCACCACCACCACCACCACGAGGAGCCTGGTCAATAAAATACTATAGACAGGATCTCTGTCTGTCTGTCTGCCTGTCTGTCTGTCTGTCTGCCTGTCTGTCTGTCTGGTTGGTCTGTCTATCTGTCTTGCCCAAAACAACCGTGACCTCTCTATCTCTCTCTCTCCTCTCTCTCTCTCTCTCTCTCTCTCTCTCTCTCCCCCCTCTCTCCTCTCTCTCTCTCTCTTCTTACCTAATAACCTGTTGATAAAGTCTTGCTCTCAATTAATTGGCTAAAACAACAAGATAAACATAACTCCAGTTTATTACACACACACACACTACGAGTGAGTGAGTGAGTGAGTGAGTGAGGGTGGTGGTGAGCGGTTGTGAGTGAGTGGTGGTGTGGAGTGAGTGAGTGAGGTGAGTGAGTGAGTTGGTGAGCGAGTGGTGAGTGAGTGGTGAGCGGGGTGGAGTGGGGTGGTGAGTGGTGGTGGGGTGAGTGAGTTAGTAGGTGAGCGAGTGGGTGAGTTGGTGAGGTGAGGTGGTGGTGAGTTAGTGAGGAGTGAGTGAGTGAGTTGGTGAGTGGAGTGGGGTTGGTGGTGGTGGTGAGCGAGTGAGTGAGGTGAGTGGTGTTACCGCTGTAATACCTGGAGCTATATTACTACAGGTAATATCAAAGTTTGCAGGTAAAGGTTGAGTCAAGTCTTGTCTAATGAGCTTAATTAACTTACCTATACTGATGAGATCGTGTGCAGGTGTGTGATACTGGGTGTCTTCTCCTGCTCTTCCTCTTCTCCTCTTCCTTCCTTTTCTCTTCTTCCTCTTCTCTTCTTCCTTCCTTTTCTCCTCTTCCTCTTCCTTTATTCCTTCCTTTTCTCCCCTTCCTCTTTCCCCTCTTCCTCTTTCTCTCTTCCTCTTCCTTCCTCCTCCTCTTCTTATTTGAGTTCCTCTTTGGTTCACCATTTAGCAAAAAAACAACAAGTCGACGTGAAATAAAGCTTCTCTTAGTGAAACCAACACCTAACCTAACATAACCAACACCTAACCTAACCTAACCCAACACCTAACATAACCTAACATAACCAACACCTAACCTAACCAACACAACATAACCTAACATAACCAACACTACTTAACCAACACCTAACATAACCTAACATAACCAACACCTAACCTAACCAACACCTAACCAGCACCTAACATAACCTAACCTACCAACACCTAACATAACCTAACATAACCAACACCTAACTAACCAACACCTAACATAACCTAACATAGCAACACCTAACCTAACCTAACCTAACCAACACCTAACATAACCTAACAACACCTAACCCCTAACCAACACCTAATCTAACCTAACCAACACCTAACCTAACCAACACCTAACCTAACCTAACCAACACCTAACCTAACCTAACCTCTTCCTTCTATCTTCTCCCTTCCCATTCTGTCTTTGTTACCTCCTGTCACACAGACATCCACACTATCCACAACCTTACAACCACACTATCCACAACCTTATAACCACAACAACAACCACACTATCACTACCTTACAAATATCCACACTATCACAACCACACAACCATCATCTATCCACCTCCTCACATCCACACAACCACCCACACTCCCACAACCACACCATCATCTATCCACCTCATCACAACCACACAACCACCCACACTACCCACAACCACACAACCACCCACACTACCCACAACCACCCACACTACCCATCCACACAACCACCCACCCACAACCACACAACCATCATCTATCCACCTCCTCACACAACCACCCACACCCACCCACAACCACACAACCACCCACACACAACCACACAACCACCCTACCCACAACCACCCACACTACCCACAACCACACAACCATCATCTATCCACCTCATCACAACCACACCAACATCCACACTATCCACAACCCCACACACGCCATCTATCGGACATTCCACAAACTAACCCTCGCTGACGTGGTCTCAGAAATGTGTGGATACAAAAAAAAAAAAAAAAAAAACGAATATCGATAATGACAAGATAATGTTGTCAGTTAGTGAACGATTATACTTTTTAACGAACCATATGGGGAGGAAAATCCGTTATATCGAGGTCCGTTATCGAGGTCCGTTATATCGAGGATTCATTATATCGAGTGTCCGTTATATCGAGGATCCGTTATATCGAGAGTCCGTTATATCGAATGTCGTTTATATCGAGGATCCGTTATATCGAAGGTCCGTTATATCGAGGATCCGTTATATCGAGGGTCCGTTATATCGAGGGTCCGTTATATCGAATGTCGTTTATATCGAGATCCGTTATATAGTCCGTTATATCGGATCCGTTATATCGAGGGTCCGGTATATCAAGGGTCCGTTATATAGAGGGTCCGTTATATACAGTATGAATCCCCTATCTAACGGAGGAAAGTATTTATTTATGTAAATATCGGGACAAAATACGTTAATATATTAAGAGAGGTGTGTGTGTGTGTGTGTGTGTTGTGTAGTCGGCCTTATACACACACACACACACACACACACACACACACACACACACACACACACACACACACGCGGTATTTGTTATTCACTCATTCATTCATTACACAGCCGTCAGCCTCACTCAGCAACAGGGTCACTGGAGGGTGGCAAGGGGCGGTGAAGAGGTGGTGAAGGGCGTGAAGCGTGGTGAAGGGTGGTGAAGGGTGGTGAAGGGGCGGTGAAGGGCGGTGAAGGGTGGTGAAGGGGCGGTGAAGGGCAGTGAAGGGCGGTGAAGGGTGGTGAAGGGTGGTGAAGGGGCAGTGAAGGTGGTGAAGGGTGGTGAAGGGCGGTGAAGAGGGTGAGGGGCGGTGAAGGGTGGTGAAGGGCGGTGAAGGGTGGTGAAGGGCAGTGAAGGAGGTGGTGAAGGGGCGGTGAAGGGTGGTGAAGGGGCGGTGAAGGGGCGGTGAGGTGGTGAAGAGGGTGGTGAAAGGGAGGTGGTGAAGAGGTGGTGTGAAGGGCAGTGAAGGGTGGTGAAGGGCGGTGAGGAAAGGGCAGGAAGGCCTTTAAGTAGCACACACACACACACACACACACACACACACACACACACACACACACACACACACACACACTAGGAGTACAACAGGTCATTCGCCTCACAGATTATCCTCCTTCTCTTCCTCCCATCCTCCTTCCCCTCTTCCTCCTCCTCCTTCCTCTCCTCCCCACCTCTTCCTCCTCAGATGACGGACCGCTGACTACATCTTGACGACGAGAATTATGTTTACGTGTCTGGATCTCATATAGGTGAGGTTAGGTTACGCTTCAGGAGCCCTAAGATCATCTAGAAATCCACATAGACAGACAGACAGACAAGACACAGACAGCCGGATAGACAGACAGACAGACAGACAGAGAACACAGACGCTCACTAATGAACAACAACACGATTTCAAAAACAAGTCCCCATCATCATCATCATCATCACCATCATTGCCATCATCATCATCATCATCATCATCGCCATCATCATCACCATCATCATCATCATCGTCATCATCATCATCATCATCGCCATCATCACCATCATCATCATCTTGTCATTACTAAAAGATCGTCATATTCAACTCTGGGTGACAACAGCATAGAGCTTTAGCTTAAGGATTTATGTAGAGGTCAAGGATTTATGTAGAGCTCAAGGATTTGTGTAGAGCTCAAGGATTTATGAAGAGCTCAAGGATTTATGTCGCATCATCCTCCTGTATATTTTAGAGACACACCCCTTTCTGTAGAGTATTTTGTAGAGTTTGTTGGTCTGCTGTGCACTCAACTCACCTGTGCTAATATATTACAGGTGTACAGGACCCAGGGAACCTCCTCCTCTTTCTGCTCCCCTAGTTGGTCTTAAATCCTGAGGGGAGGAGGAGGAGAGGGAAGAGGAAGGAGAGAAGGAAGGAGAATGGAGGGAAGGAGGGAGACAGATAGATAGAGAGAACAAGGGAAGGAGTGGATGGATGGAAGAGAGAGAGAGAGAGGGTCGTCATAAAAGTTTTTCTCTTCATGGCAGGTCGTATGCCACTGTCTGCCTCATTTGTGATAATCTACGACTCCCTGTCCACGATTCCTTGGCCCAGAACGAAAGAACATTTGGTGACCCCTTTTGAAATGGTTCTCCGTCTACTTTTGCATTTCATCTTTCTCCATTTATCTAATTTTCCCTCTTCTTATGCTTTAATTTCCTTCTTTATTGTCATTATATCCATCGATTTTTTTAGTCCATCTATCTCATCTTCCCTTCTTTTGTACCTTACTTCCCATCTTTATTGTCAGTATAATGTCATTCTCTTGCCTGCTTCATTAAGAACATAAGAATGGAGGAAACTGCAGCAGGCCTATTGGCCCATACTGGGCAGTCCTTTTACACCCAACCCCTATTGCTCATATAAGCATCCAACCTATGTTTGAAGCTATTCAGCGTATTCGAGTTAATGATGATATTTGGTAACTTGTTCCATTCATCCACTACTCTGTTTCCAAACCAGTGTTTACCTATTTCACGCCTAAATCTAAATTTGTCTAATTTAAAACCATTGTTACGAGTTCGCTCCTGGTTGGATAGTTTGAGTACCTTTGTAATGTCCCCTTTGTTTAGCCCTGACTTCCATTTATACACCTCTATCAGGTCGCCCTCGCTCTACGTCTCTCGAGGAGTGCAAGTTAAGATGCTTTAACCTGTCTCTATACTCAAGGTTCCTAATACCGGAATTAGTCTTGTCATTCTCCTCTGAATTCTTTCCAATGATTCTATATCCATTCTGTAATACGGTGACCAGAACTGAACTGCGTAATCCAGGTGTGGTCTCACAAGAGCAAGATACAGTTTTAGGATGACCTCGCTAGTCTTGTAACTAACACTCCTTTGTATGAACCCAAGTATTCTATTAGCCTTTTACGAGCAAAAACACATTGTTTACTTGGCAAGGTTCCTACTTATCATTACTCCTAAATCTCTCTCTCGCAGTCGGATTTCTCTATGGCATCGTTGTTCATCTGGTATCTGGTTTCCTGTTTACATCTCCTATACTGAGTACTTTACATTTGTCCACGTTGAATTTCATCTGCCATTTTCAGACCATTCGAAAAATTTTAGATCTTCCTGTAGTTTTGTGGAGTCCTCGTCAGATTTAATTACGTCTATTTTAGTGTCATCAGCAAATTTACTTATGTTGCTGTCTATGCCGATATCTATGTCGTTTATGTATATAATAAATAATAATAGTCCAAGTACTGAGCGGAACTCCACTTGTGACGTTGCTCAATGGGACTTAGTGCCGTTAATGCTCACCGCTGTTTCCTGTCCTGTAACCACGCCTAATCCATTTAAGGATGTTACCTTTGATGCTTCTTCCTTTCTAATTAGTCTTTCGTGGAGACTCTGTCGAAGGCTTTGCTAAAGTTGAGATATACCACATCATAATTGTGCCCTCGTCCACCGATTCGAAAACTGATGAAAAGAATGTTAATAGATTAGTTAGACAAGAACGTCCGCTTGTGAAGCCATGCTGGAATCATTGATCAATCGGTGCTTCTCCCCTCATCACCCCTCTCCCCACTCCCCGCCCACTCTATCACACTCTCCTTTGTATTCTGCACCTCTTTTCATCTCCTCTTCCTTTTCATGTCAGTTTTACTCCCCTTCATTTTCCTCCATTTGCATTCATCTCGTTCGTTTCTCCCCCCTCCCTCGTTCACACCTATGCTATTTAACCCTTTGACGATGATGATTTAACCCACTGACGACGATAATTTAACCCTTTGATGACGACGGCGCTTTAACACTTTGACGATGATAATTTAACCCTTTGATTATGGTAATTTAACCCTTTGATAATGACGATTTAACCCTTCAGGACTCAAAAGGGTTAAACGAGTATGCTAATATCGCCTCTTTCGCTAACTACCTAAACCACTTAATCACCATAAACAAATAGAAAAGGAACAATTAATTCTACGAGTAGGTATATAATTTATGCATGCTAATTAACTTCCGTCCGGACTAATTAATAAACTCACCTGGATTAAGTAGATACAGGTACAAACACAATGAGGAGAGGAAATCAATAACGTGACTGATATATAATGGTGTTGAGAGAGAGAGAGAGAGAGAGAGCGAGAGAGACCGAGAGAGAGAGAGAGAGAGAGAGAGAGAGAGAGAGATTTGTTTCAGGTTTCATTACGGACTTAGCCAGACGCCAGGTAGAGGGGTAAAATGGCCGCTGACTTATACAGTGGAGGGGGGGAGAGGGTGCTGGGGAGGGGTGCTGGGGAAGGAGGAGGGGTAGAGAGGGAGGTGGGATAGAAGGAGGAGAGGGAGGGGTAGAGAGGAGAGGTGGGGAGTTGGGAGGAAAGGGAGGAGGAGGAAAAAGAGGTGGGGGAAAGGAGGAGGGAGAGGGAGGAGGGAGGGAAGGAGGGAAAGATCCGCTCCTACCACAAACTTAATTTCCTTCAGGGCCTCTTCTTTCCATAGTGAGGTTGGGACGGCCTGGTAGTAATAGGATTTCTCACTGTCTCTCTCATTCTCTCTCTCTCTTATTCCTCTGAAAACAAACACGGATATAGGGGAGGGAAGGTAGTGAAGGTGAAGGGAGGGGAACTAAGGGAGTGTTTTTGAAGGGGTAAAGGGGGATGAGGGGGGTAGGGGTGAGGGAGGTGGAGGCGGTGAGAAAGAAGATTTTAAAACTTTGTCTTTAGGTGAAAATTGCATTAATATTTTTGTTGTTTCATTGTCATGTTTTATCTCCCCTCTCTCTCTCTCTCTCTCTCTCTCTCTCTACACCCTCCCTCATCTTGGCTCAAGAGATCACGAGGGGTAATGGATGACCTCACATGACCTGACCTCACATGATCTGATCACCTGAATAACCTGACTTCACATGACCTGACAATGAAAATGACCTGACCATCTGAATGACCTGACCTCACATGACCTGACCTCACATATACCGGCTAAAAATATATAGTCCTCTGGTGTTTTATTTTAATTGTTTGTTTCCTCCTACCTGTGGGATTTTAGTATTTGTGGAATAAAACACAAACACAAAAGAGGAATTGTCTCTCACTAAAATACCAGTGTGTGTGTGTGTGTGTGTGTGTGTGTGTGTGTGTGTGTGTGTGTGTCAGTTTGCCAATTAAAATATGTAAATAATTTATATTGTTCACTTTATATCGTGTATACAACAGGACAGGTTATTATATTGACCACTGGCGATGTGTGTGTGTGTGTGTGTGTGTGTGTGTGTGTGTGTGTGTGTGTGTGTGTTTGGAGCCATGTCGTACAGTTGGTGTGAAGGTCGGGTCGGGTCGGGTCAGGTTTTAGGTCAGGTCAGGTCGTGCCTTACGAGAGAGAGAGAGAGAGAGAGAGAGGATCAAGTTTATAAGGACACTCATTCTCCGCCATAAACACTTAAGGGAAGAAACGGTCCAATAAAATCACTTTCTTATTGATATCGACGACAAAAAGAAATAATAAACCCGGAGCAAAAAAATAATAGAAATGTCCGTCAATAACTTTATTGCTCATTGAGCCATGTATACCCTCCTTGTTGTCTCGGAGCTCCCGGTACTGCCTCCTACCTTTCTTCCTCCTCTCTACTCTGCCCTCACTTTCTCCTTTATTCCTCCTATTACTTCCTCTTACGCTCTTACCCCTTCAAACATAATAATAATGATTGTCCCTCCTAACGAGGATGGCTTACCAAGCCACCGAGGCCTGAATTTTTAAGGTGCATGTCCAGAAGACCGACAACCCTGCCAACTGCACTGGCTAACCATTACCCTGGAGCACGATCAGCAAATCGATTAACATCCATGTCCCTACCATTGCTGGGTAGACAGAGTACCCATAGTTTCACTGCCCGGGAGTCGAACCTGGGCCTGCCCTTGCTAGGCGAGCATGCTGACCATTACACCACAGGTCGCCGTGTACAAACATAAACATGGGAGGCTCTACGTTACTTCCTTCTCCTCCTCCTCTTCATCTACGTCTTCCTCCTCCTCCTTTCCTCACCTCTTCCTAGAAACATAAACTTGGGAGCCCCCTGCTCTCCTCCTGCCTCTTTCTCCCATATCTCCCTCCCTCTGCCTCTTTCTCCTCTATCTTCCTCCTCCCCTATCTCCTCTTCCTCCTTTACCCTCCTTCTACTACTTCTTTCCTACCCCCACTAACATAAAACGAGAGAGCCCACGTCTCAATCATGGTTAACGAAGCCTTGGACTCTACACTTCCTTAGTTTACGCCCTCGTGAACCCACCCTTTCGTTAACCCTCCAAATCTCTTTTGTTTGCCTGATGTTCTCTTCTCGTTAAACTTCCATTCCTCTTTCGCTAAACCTCATAAAAAACTGCTCTTAATAACAAAACGTAGAAGGTTCCAACAAGATCCTTGAAGTACTCCTGATGCGTGACTCAAAGAAAAGGTTAAGATAAAGAAAGAGAGAGAGAGAGAGAGAATGTAAGTTGAAGGAAAAGAGACAGAGGTGATAGACAGAGTACTCAGTATAGGAGATGTAAACAGGGAAACCAGATACCAGATGAACAACGATGCCATAGAGAAATCCGACTGCGAGAGAGATTTAGGAGTAATGATAAGTAGAAGCCAAGTAAACAATGTGTTTTGCTCGTAACAAGGCTATAGCACGGTTCACAAAGAGCAAAAGAAGTATACAAGACAGGTCATCCTAAACTGTATTCTTGTGAGACCACACCTGAATTACGCAGTTCAGTTCTGGTCACCATTACAGAATGGATATAGAATCCTTGAAAGAATTCAGAGGAGAATGACAAGACTAATCCCAGGCATTAGGAACCTGAGTATAGAGACAGGTTAAAGCATCTTAATTTGCACTCCTTGAGAGACGAAAGGGGCGACCTGATAAGAGGTGTATATGGAAGGCAGCTAAACAAAGGCATTACAAAGGTACCAAACTATCCAACCAGGAGCGAACTCTAACAATGGTTTTAAATTAGACAAATTTAGATTTAGGCGTGAAATAGGTAAACACTGTTTGGAAACAGAGGATGAATGGAACAAGTTACCAAATATCATCATAAACTCGAATACGCTGATAGCTTCAAACATAGGGTGTGATATGGCAATAGGGGTTGGGTGTAAACGGACTGTTCCAGTGGGCCAATAGGCCCGCTGCAGTTTCCTCCATTCTTATGTTCTTATGTTGAGTGTTGCCTTGCTCGATATCCCTTGTGAAGCCTCTCAAACTACCTTCTCACCTCCCTCCTCCCCTCTCCAGGATGTTGTGTTGATAGGTGAGTGATCCATGGTTGGGCATCTCCTCCTTTCTTCCTTCTCTCCTCCTTACCTCCTTCTCCTGCTGGGGTTGGCTGGCTGGATGGTGTCGCTTCAGGTACCCTGGCGAGACGTCTTATGTTTGATGATGTCATGCCTTTCCTTCCTGATATTAGACGTGATGCATTATTTTGTCTTATTAATTTCTCTTCTTTTTTTCTTCCCTTACCTACACTTACATTATCTCTCTCTCTCTCTCTCCACGGCGTGTTGTTCTCGGTGAAGGCACCTCCTGGGCAACCATTGGGCAACACCATTTATCAAGAGAGACGCGACAGTCACGGATATTGCCAAGGACCCCACACCACCACCCGAGCGAAAATCAGTCGTGATCCTCCTACTACTGATCCACCTACTAGTGATCCACCTATAGATCCACCCATGATGATCCATCTACTAGTGATCCACCTACTAGTGATCTCAGTGACCATCTACTAGTGATCCACCAGTGATCCACCTACTAGTGATCCACCTACCAGTGATCCACTAGTGTGATCCACCTACTAGTGATCCACCTACTATTGATCCCACCTACTAGTGATCCACCAGTGATCCACCTACTAGTGATCCACCCACTAGTGATCCACCTACTAGTGATCTACCTACCAGTGATCCACCCATAGTGATCCACCGCAGTGATCCTTGTTCTTTTATGTGTTCGAACGTATTCAATGGGGGTGTTTGGAACTGAATACCACAATGGCGTCCAATATGGCATCGAAACTAGCACAGAGACTAAACTTTGTAGCGTAGAGATACGTTCTATTGATCATTAATTAGACATCTTTTTAGACTCTTTCATTTCCCATCACTCCCCCCTTCTTAACCATCCCTTTCCCCTTCTCTCTCATTCATATACTTTACCCTCCTTCCCTTCACTCCCATAAACCCTTTCCATCATCACCCCTTCCTCCCCTTCCTTCTACCCATCACTGCCTCCTCTCATATCCTTTCACCTCCTGCTTTCTCCTTCACTTCACTCCCATAAACCCTTTCCATCATCACCCCTTCCCTCCCCTTCCCTTCTCAACGCCTCACCTCTCCCTTCACCCCTGTATTATCCCTCTATTTAGTGGACATTATTTTTAACTTGGCCCCTTCCCAAATATTGACCTTCCTAATTGTTTTTGCTTGACTTACCTGTTACCTGTGTCTTGTGTTTAGGCCGCTTAATTACAACATATTTTTTTTAACCTTTTTTTTAATTTGCATAAGTGATATCGGATTTTTTATGGAGGGGGGGGGTCCGTTAATTACTTATGAGATAATTTTTTTTATTTACTCTGGAATCAATATGGACGAACCCTGGTTAATTAATTTAATTGGGTTTAATTATCTCCGCCTTGAGGTAGAAGTTTTTTACCTCATAACGCGTTACTGCTCCAGAGGTAATTATATGAGTCTATGATACCATGATGTACTCATATACACTTATAGTACACACACACACACACACACACACACACACACACACACACACACACACACACACACACACACACACACACACACACACACACCTCATTCAATCTTGACCTCACACTGGAGACAGAAGTGGCACAGCTGTTAGGGGGTCATGGGTTCATGTGTCAGGTCACGGGAGAGGTAGTTAACTTTGTATTAACTAGTGAGAGGACTTGAGTTATCCGCTAAATGCTCTCTTAACTTTAGTACCATGGTCAAGGCACCTGCTTGTTCCCTTATGTCACGTGGCACTGTTCTTTATGTCTCCCACCCACACCCCACACACCACACCTCACCACACCCCACACCACACCCACACACCTCCCACACCCCACCCACCACACCCACACCACACCTCCCCACACACCACACACACCACACACCCCACACCACACCACAACCACCACACCCCACACCACACCACCACCTCCACACCCACACACCTCACCACCCCACAACCTCACCCACACATCACCCATACCCACCTCACCACAACCCACCCACACCTGTCTCTTCCTGTCTCCTCGGCACGTGAGAATATTACCACAAGTATAAACCATTTTATCCAAAAGAAACTGTTGTTATAATGATACGATTTGATGGTGTGTGTGATGTATGTATGTATGTATGTATGTATGTATACACCCATAAAAATATAATAATAATAATAATAAAATCAATCCCATTGTTGTGAGATGACTGACAGCAGCGCCTCTAGCGGGGAAGGAGTAAAGTATCCTCACAAGCCACATCTCTTTCTTAATTTCCCCCGAGGAATGTTTCAATATCTGGAACCTAACCTAACCATGAGATAAAAGATAAGAGTAATCATTTTTTTTAATCGCATTTAGATATCGCGAGAGGGATTTATTTTATTTATTTATTTTTAGATTTTTTTTTTTATTGATATTGTGATGTCGTTGGGGAGTGAGGTAGTCTTGGGATTCTGATAACACGTAACCCTTCTTTTATTGGGGGGTGGGGGAGGGGGGGGGAGGGAGAGGGGTGGGGAGGAGGAGGGGGATGTGACCAGTGAGGCGAGAGTTTCAAAGGGAATCTTTAATTGGTCGTCAGTCAATCAGTGAAGGAGAGAAATAGCAGAGAGTGAAGGGGAGAGAGGGAAGGAGAGAGAAGAGAGGAAGGAGGGAGGAGGTTGACGGTGTGTGTGTGTGTAGACAGGAGGGGAAAGACGGAGAAATGAAGAAAGATAGAAAATTAAAAACAGAAAGGTAGAGAAACATATATTCAGAGAGAGAGAGAGAGAGAGAGAGAGAGAGAGAGAGAGAGGTAAGGTGACAGAGAAACAGGAAGATTATATTCTCCTCCACCCATATACGGCAAGGCCCAACACACTGACCCTTGACTCTCACTGACCATCACCACGACCTCATCTGCAAATGTAAGAAAGCTACACCATCCCCGACACAGGCTCCTACTACCACCTGAGATCCCCTGTCCGAGAATTGCTGTTCGACACCACAACCGCATCCAGCCCATGTGCACTGAACTGATCGCTATAAGAACAGCCCAGTCCCAACCATTGTAAAAATTATCAATAACTTGTAATAAATCAGTGTATTCACTCCCAGTAAACACTGCTCCTACACTGTCACCTATGTTGAAATGAACTGTAGTTTGAGCTCCCATCTAGTTATTATATGTCTTATTTGTATCACTTATGATTTTGTATATTATTTGTAATTCGTAACCCATTCCCCAAATATGTAACTGTATATTTTCAACCTTCTGCCAAGCCTTTCAATAAACCGTTAATTATTAAAGAGACAGAGACACAGACAGACAGACAGAGATACATAAACTAAGGATGGGATCTTAGTAAACCCTGCATACTCGAAGACTCAGATGAGAACAGGTGCTTCCATCTTGAAGCTGTGCACTGAACTCAGACTCCTCTCTCCTCCCCACCCAAGGCTCAGCCCCGGCAGGAGATACCATTGTGGTCTGGCCTATTCACACATATACATATTAGATGTAGCCAACCGGGGGAGAGCCTGATGGGATGCCTTACACCCACCAGTTTGTCGCCAAGAGAGAGGAGAGGGGAGTGGACGTAATGATGAGGATGATTTATATTGTATTTGCATTTTTCATAATGTAATTTATAAGACGATGATGGTGGGGATACAGATGACTGAGACGAGGACTTTGTAGATGAGGAAGGACCATGGAGGATGAGGATTTGGAGGAATGTGGGAAGGGACAAGATCATGGAGGATGGTGGGACGGGGGCAGAGACGTTGAGGATGAGTGGACGGTGAGACAGGCACGTGAGGATGACACGACGACGCAATGACGTGAGGATGGTGATGGTGAGGATGGTGGTGATATCATATAATGTGTATTTATATGTAAAATTTATAATATATCAGATGGTGGGAATGAGGATTTGAGGATGGTGGACAGACGTAGATGATGAGGATGGGGATGGTGGGAATGGGTAATGGATACTATGAGGGATGGTGGGACGTGGGGATGGACAAGACAGTATACGTGATAGACGGTAAGAATCTAGTTAAGATAGAATGAGGTAGATTAGGGAGTGAAGATGATGACAAAGAGGTATGTCATGTTCAAGGGATGGGTAAGTGAGAGACAGGTGCAGTAGAGTGAGAGAGATGATGGAGAGGAGAGTAAAGGCCAGGAAGCAAGGAGGAGGCCTACAGGAGCCATGTATAGAGTGCTGTCACAGAGAGTGATGCTAGGAGGGACCATAAGAGATGGAAAGGTGAGGAAGAGGGTAAATGCACAGGTAATAACACCGAACAAGTAATTAAGACTTCAGGTGGATGGAAACAGGTAAGGATGAAAGATGTTTAATAAAAATAAGACGAACAGACAAATAATGATAAAGAGGGTTAAATACAGAGGTGATAATGAGATAATTATAAATATCCAGGTGGGCAACACACACACACATAGGTATGAGAGATGGAAGGATAATAAAAAGATTAGATACAGGCAAAGGTGAAAATGACACACAAACTTACACACAGACAAAGGAAAAGGTCAATACACAAGATTTTACACACACACACACACACACACACACACACACACACACACACACACACACACACACACACACACACACACACACCACACACAACACACACACACACCTCAACCGTGTTAATATAGATAAATAAAATACACGAACCCAAAATAATCACAACGGAGACTTAATTCACACGGTATACAGGTAAGTTCTAGTATTAATTACATGTGCAAATGTCAAAGTCATAGACCAGGTAGACGGTCATTTATCTTTGTGGGTTTACTCTTCAGTGTGCCTCTCTCTCTCATTTCTCCCTCATCTCCCTCTCTCTACACACACATCTCATCTTTCCACCCCAGATCAAAACGATTATATCGTGGCCGGCTGTCACAAAACCATAAATCAGAGAGAGACATTCTTCCCAAGTCCAAACCACAACCACCACTGACTGAGGACATCACCCTCCCACTGACTCCCTCCCACCCTCACCTTCCCCCACCTCCTCCCAACGCCTCCACCTCCTCCCACCGCCTCCCCCACCTCCCCACTGCCTCCTACCTCCACCACCGCCTCCTCCCTCACTGCTTCTCCCCAACGCCTCCCACCGCCTCTCCTCCTACGCTTCCCCACTTCGCCTCAAACCTCTCCAATCCACTCCTTCCCATTCCTTTCTTTTTTGCCTCTTCAACAATCCTCATTCTTTCTTTTTTACCCATTTTTTTCTTTTCCCCTAATATTTTCTCTCACTCTCTATCCTCTCATTCTTCCCATTCACCTCTCTTGTTTATTTTTGTCTCTCCTTTTCGTCTTGTTTATTCTCTCATTTCCTTTTCCTTC
This sequence comes from Homarus americanus, assembly GCF_018991925.1. NCBI lineage: Eukaryota > Metazoa > Arthropoda > Malacostraca > Decapoda > Nephropidae > Homarus > Homarus americanus. Next base: position 49,179 of record NW_024714081.1, read on the forward strand.
ATCTTCCTTCCCTTTCCTTCCTCTCTCCTCCTCTCTCCTTCTCCTTCCCTCTTTTCAGGTTTGTTTAGCCCTGCCTTCCACTTATACACCTCTATCAGGTCGCCCCTCACTCTACGTCTCTCGAGGGAGTGCAAATTAAGATGCTTTAACCTGTCTCTATACTCAAGGTTCCTAATGCCCGGGATTAGTCTTGTCATTCTCCTCTGAATTCTTTCCAATGATTCTATATCCATTCTGTAATACGGTGACCAGAACTGAACTGCGTAATCCAGGTGTGGTCTCACAAGAGCAAGATACAGTTTTAGGATGACCTCGCTAGTCTTGTAACTAACACTCCTTTGTATGAACCCAAGTACATTATTAGCTTACGAGCAAAAACACATTGTTTACTTGGCTTAAGGTTCCTACTTATCATTACTCCTAAATCTCTCTCGCAGTCGGATTTCTCTATGGCATCGTTGTTCATCTGGTATCTGGTTTCCCTGTTTACATCTCTATACTGAGTACTTTACATTTGTCGGTTGAATTTCATCTGCCATTTTTCAGACCATTCGAAAATTTGTTTAGATCTTCCTGTAGTTTTGCCGAGTCCTCGTCAGATTTGATAACACGTCCTATTTTAGTGTCATCAGCAAATTTACTTATGTTGCTGTCTATGCCGATATCTATGTCGTTTATGTATATAATAAATAATAATGGTCCATACTGAGCCTTGGGGAACTCCACTTGTGACGTTGCTCCAATGGGACTTAGTGCCGTTAATGCTCACTCGCTGTTTCCTGTCCTGTAACCACGCCTAATCCATTTAAGGATGTCACCTTTGATGCCATGAGCTTCTACCTTTCTAATTAGTCTTTCGTGGGGGACTCTGTCGAAGGCTTTGCTAAAGTCGAGATATACCACATCATAATTGTGCCCCTCGTCCACCGATTCGAAAACTGATGAAAAGAATGTTAATAGATTAGTTAGGCAAGAACGTCCGCTTGTGAAGCCATGCTGGGAATCATTGATCAATCGGTGCTTCTCCAGGTGATTTCGAATAGAGTTTGAAATGATTGCTTCCAGTAATTTGCCTACTATTGATGTTAGACTGATTGGGCGGTAGTTAGAGGATAGTGATCTATCCCCCTTCTTGAAAATCGGTATTACATTCGCTATCCTCCAGGATTCTGGTACTACACCTGTTTTTAATGACATGTTAAACAACTTTGCTGAGGGCATACTAAGCTCTTCCTTACATTCCTTTAATACTCTGGCAAATATCTCATCAGGAACCAGTACATTATCAAAAATTCTTACGTTCTTATTTTTTTTCTCGTAAATGAATATATTAGACAACTTAAAATTGGTTCCATTAAATTAAACCTCAAAATATAACATGCAGAATGGCTTAAAATTTACTCTGAGACTATGCCTTAACTATGTAATTGTTGTTTTAATACCAGTTAGAATGATAAATTTAACTTAGAAAATGTCTATTACACACATTAACTATATACATTCTCTTAATAGCAGTAACAATGCTGGATTTAACTGTAGAGAAATGTTTATGACTCCAGGGTTAAAAAAGTCAACAATGGATATCTCATAATTCTCTCTCACCCGTTGTAGCAGATGTATTCTCTTTTATCTCTCTCTCTCTATATAGCTACTTTATCTATCTATCTATCTATCTACCGGGTATCTAATATACTACAGGACTAGGCGTGTGTCTGCCTGTCTGTTCTGGGCAGCCGAAACGGCACAATCATTTTTCATCAAACTTGGTGGAAAAAACGCAAAAAATTCGTTAAGTGGAACAAACCTGGTCCCATGTCGATGGTTTCTTTAGGAAGGCATTAATTAACCATTTTATTTACGATGGAAAACGATGCAAGTCTACGGATTTGGCGCACCCTCATTCGCTGTACGCTAGCCAAGCACGAGAGTTCAAACTTTCACTGGACACGAAGGTGCCCGCGATCACTTGCATATCTTTATTTAACTATATCTATCTCTCTATCACTATCTTTTCATATCTCTTTCTCTACTTCTCTCTATCTATTTTTATATATATCTTCATCTAATTATTTTTATCTTTCTTTATTCATCTCTCACTCTCTCTCTAAAGGTAAAAGAAGGAAGCCAATTATTGAGAGAGGTCATCATTGTCGACCCTACAGTGATTCCCCCCGTACCTGTGAGG
>NW_024714082.1:0-40500 GCF_018991925.1 Homarus americanus
CTCTGTAACCAGACAAGTTCCGACACTTAAGAATATTTTGACTCTGCCCTATCGTGATGAATTTGTCCCTTTAGTTCGGTCCCTCAAGCTTCTAAATATTAATGTTGTTTTCAAGTATGACTCAACCATTACCAATATGTTAATAAGAAATAGCCCAAGTTTGAATGTAAATGGAAGTGTTTATTGTATTCCATGTAGCCAATGTAATTGTAATTATGTAGGTCAGACAGGAAAAACACTGCAGCTCAGAATCAAACAACATAAGTATAATATCAGAACTGCATCTGAAAGCAGTGCCTTGTTCGTTCATGTTAGGAATAATAATCACCCCATTGCTTGGGAAAAAGCTTAGAAGTATTTAAATCATCTTGTGTCACAGAAAGACTTCTGGTTGAAGCTAGTTTGATTAAGGAATTAAAATCAATAAACCTTAGTGATGGTCAGTTCAAAACTGATAATATGTTACATAAATTTATTTGTCAGTGGCCCAAGGTTAAAACTGCTTTGAAAACCTTTGATCTTGATGTATGACAGTTATTTTGTGGGTCCCTTTTTTCTGACCTGACCTGTCTAGTCACGTCACCACCCTTCTCTTAAGCTCCTCTACGGTTGTGTTGGTGTTGGGATTAGTGGATGTCATCATTATGACCTGACCTCATGTTTTTAGGTCACCCTGTATATTTAAGCCTCTCTCTGTCCATGTAATCTAGTTGCCTCTGAAGATGTCTTGAATAAAGACGAAAGCTAAGGTACTCCGTTGTTTCCATTTTCCCGTGTGATTTTATCAAGATTTATCTTATCCACGTTTTCATTGTGGATTTACATGATATATATATATATATATATATATATATATATATATATATATATATATATATATATATATATATATATATATATATATATATATATATTATTTCCTGTAGTAGTTTGAAAGTTCCTGATATTAGTAAAACTATTTCATTCAAAAACCTTGTACGAGCAATAGGTAACTGAGACGGCTATGGTGTTGATGAACGCCGATGAGACTACCTCCCTTGTACTCATTATTATCGGTGGGAAAACTAGGGTAAAGAAATTCATATAGCGTCTAGTCGTCCAGTATTCCAAATGCCTTTCACTTAACTTACGATAATGGCCTCCCTGGGGTCCAAATAGTGACGCGTCCTTACCATGATGGTCAACCAGCTCTCTCTCATCTCCGTGTAGTCTGGGAGAGGATTGCACTACCTCCGGCCACCTGCTACTTACCAGGAATGGGACGCTTGTCACTGTGTTAATACCAGGGGCAAATCCCGGGACTTGTAATTTGCTACAATTGTTGGGGTTTATGGTCACATTTGCAAATACTGTATTCAGCAGGCGAGGTGCGGACGTTGTTGAGGGGGGCGTGACTCTGTACTGTACTGTACCGTACATGGCCTCCCACAGTGACCTCGACTGGTTACGGTAAGTGGGGGAGCAACTCAACGATAGGGAGGCGGCAGTAGAGACCCACAAACACGCCCCGAACACAGTACTGTATAGTCTCCGAGGTGTCAAGGGATGGTGTTACCGTCTGGCATTATAGATATGATAATCCCGAGGCGCTCTCAGTCCACCTAGCTGTAATTGGGGAAGTGAAGGCGGTTGAGTGCAGTCTTGGCTACACGGCCTCCTTTAATTTCCGAAGACATGCTATGTAGTGTGCCGTATCCACACTGTCCCTAACTGGCAGCCATGTCTATGGGACTCACTATCACTTTTTCACAATTGAGTAACTACTTGAACACCTTCAGACAATCGCTCTTCTTAGGCAAAGGGTGGTCAGGCAGGAGCCCGACAGCTGCCACAGATCGCTGGACTTTAATGTAGCACAAAATGTCCGACACAGCTTACACGAAACAGATGACGATCCAAACATTTTCAGTTCGTAATTCGCTAATCCGTGGCCAACTGAGCTATAGCGTGAAGTGCTCTTAAAACTCCACATACCTGCCGCCTCGCATGCTGTAAAAACATACAATGCTCCGGAAACGCACCAAATATTTTGTAAACGACTCTAAAGTATTTTAACGAGGGTTTTACATCATCAGTAAACAGAAAGGTATTAAACCGCCAGCAAACATTGTATATGCATACTGCATGAAATATGACCTATAATGTTGTTAGCACTGAACAAACTGAAAAAGACTTAAAAGAATAATATTTCTTTTTGCAACCGACCTTTTTACACATCACTTTAGCTCGTGTTGTTATACAATACTGTTGTTAGGGTAATGTTTTAATATTTGCAAGACGAATGTGAATTTGTTGCCATCCGGTATAACTTACTGTACACTCCCATACTTAGTGTACATTATGTAAGAGAAAATAAACAGTTATAAACAGTAAGATAAACAATAAAAGTAAAAGTAAATTGTCCTTTTACAGATAAAGTTTACTGCAACACGAGGCAACTTCACTCAGCTGATCGTACGCGGGTGGACGGTGAGGCGAAGGAGTTCTTCTCTTGCTGGTTCACACGGGGATGATGATTACTGCCTTCCTGTGTATCGTCTGCTCTGCCTCCTCCTTATTTCCACTTTCACGGGTATTGTTTTTTCCTTCTGTTTTCGATTTTGTTTTATTATTTGTATTTTTAACTAAATATTTTCCAGATATTTTGGTTATCTAATACTTTCAAATATGTGAAATTTGGATATATGAGATAGCGCTGAGACAAGGGCGTTAAGGCCGATGTAACCCGTATATAGGGTCACAGTTAGCCATGACTAGTTCTCCATAATGCCCACACACCCATAGTACCCACACACTATCCACACACTACCCACACACTCACACAAGGAGATACAGTGAAATAAACTGCTGTACCTAAATATTATGTAACTCAAAATATATTCCCAAAACAGTTTACAGTTGAAAATAATAAAAGCATAAATAATACAAACAAAATCAATTAATATGTTTTTATTATTTTTAAATATCAGAAATGTTGGGTCAACGCTTCTTGTTGTTCTTTGTCTTTTTCCCAGTGAAGATGTAGTCTCCCCATGGCAGGTACTGGTCCTTTTGTACATGGCAGAAAGTGGTAGTTTCCTTCTTCTTCTTGTTGTTTTGAGGTTTAGTGTGCTTTGTGGTCTGCAGTTTGTTAGATCGGGGGCCCTTCTCCTTCACCTGGCAAGGCTTCACCTCAACCTTTGAAACTTTTGTTACAGTGCGTCGGAACACCATTGTGATTTACTGACACTAACAGCTCTCTCACTGAGGTCAAATCAAAATTTGACCATACAGAAAGAATTACGGTTTAATAAGGTTGGAATTTAAAGAAATTGACAACAAAATGAAGCTCTGTTTATCACTATAGTGTTGAGGGCTGGTGTTTGTAGAGATGATGGATGGTGTTATAATATGTAGTGATGATGGATGGTGTTATATGTAGTGATGAAGGATGGCATTATATGTAGTAATGAGGGATGGTGTTATATGTAGTGATGATAGGAGGGTAATATATGTAGTGATGATGGATGGTGTTATATATAGTGATGATGCATGATGATATATGTAGTGATGATGGTTGGTGTTATATGTAGTGATGCTGGATGGTGTTATATGTAGTGATGATGGATGATAATATATGTAGTGATGATAGGATGGTTCTATATGTAGTGATGGATGGTGTTATATGTAGTGATGATGGATGATGTTATATGTAGTGATGATAGGATGGTTTTATATGTAGTGATGATGGATGGTGCTATATGTAGTGATGATGCATGATGTTATATGTAGTGATGATGGTTGGTGTTATATGTAGTGATGCTGGATGGTGTTATATGTAGTGATGATGGATAGAGTTATATGTAGTGATGATGGATGATGTTATATGTAGTGATGATGGGTGGTGTTATATGTAGTGATGTTGGATGGTGTTATATGTAGTGATGATGGATGATATTATATGTAGTGATGATGGGTTGGTTTTATATGTAGTGATGATGGATGGTGTTATATGTAGTGATGATGCATGATGGTATATGTAGTGATGATGGGTGGTGTTATATGTAGTGATGCTGGATGGTGTCATATGTAGTGATGATGGATGGAGTTATATGTAGTGATGATGGATGATGTTATATGTAGTGATGATGGTTGGTGTTATATGTAGTGATGTTGGATGGTGTTATATGTCGTGATGGATGGTTCTATATGTAGTGATGGTGGATGGTGTTATATGTAGTGATGATGGATCATGTTATATGTAGTGATGATGGATAGTGTTATATGTAGTGATGATGATGGATGGTGTTATAAGTAGTGATGATGGATGTTGTTATATGTATTGATGAAGGATGGTGTTAGTGAAGATTGTGAAGTGAGATGTAGTGAAGATTGTGAAGTGAGGTGTAGTGAAGATTGTGAAGTGAGATGTAGTGAAGATTGTGAAGTGAGATGTGGTGAAGATTGTGAAGTGAGATGTAGTGATGATTGTGAAGTGAGATGTAGTGAAGATTGTGAAGTGAGATGTAGGGAAGATTGTGAAGTGACATGTAGTGAAGATTGTGAAGTGAGATGTAGTGAAGATTGTGAAGTGAGATGTAGTGAAGATTGTGAAGTGAGATGTAGTGAAGACTGTGAAGTGAGATTTAGTGAAGATTGTGAAGTGAGATGTAGTGAAGATTGTGAAGCGAGATGTAGTGAAGACTGTGAAGTGAGATGTGGTGAAGATTGTGAAGTGAGATGTAGTGAAGATTGTGAAGTGAGATGTGGTGAAGATTGTGAAGTGAGATGTAGTGAAGATTGTGAAGTGAGATGTAGTGAAGATTGTGAAGTGAGATGTAGTGAAGATTGTGAAGTGGGATGTAGTGAAGATTGTGAAGTGAGATGTAGTGAAGATTGTGAAGTGAGATGTAGTGAAGATTGTGAAATGAGATGTAGTGAAGATTGTGAAGTGAGATGTAGTGAAGATTGTGAAGTGAGATGTAGTGAAGATTGTGAAGTGAGATGTAGTGAAGATTGTGAAGTGAGATGTAGTGAAGATTGTGAAGTGAGATGTAGTGAAAATTGTGAAGTGAGATGTAGTGAAGATTGTGAAGTGAGATGTAGTGAAGATTGTGAAGTGAGATGTAGTGAAGATTGTGAAGTGAGATGTAGTGAAGATTTTGAAGTGAGATGTAGTGAAGATTGTGAAGTGAGACGTGGTGAAGATTGTGAAGTGAGATGTAGTGAAGATTGTGAAGTGAGATGTAATGAAGATTGTGAAGTGAGATGTAGTGAAGATTGTGAAGTGAGATGTAGTGAAGATTGTGAAGTGAGATGTAGTGAAGATTGTGAAGTGAGATGTAGTGAAGATTGTGAAGTGAGATGTAGTGAAGATTGTGAAGTGAGATGTAAAGATTGTGAAGTGAGATGTAGTGAAGATTGTGAAGTGAGATGTAGTGAAGATTGTGAAGTGAGATGTAGTGAAGATTGTGAAGTGAGATGTAGTGAAGATTGTGAAGTGAGATGTAGTGAAGATTGTGAAGTGAGATGTAGTGAAGATTGTAAAGTGAGATGTGGTGAAGATTGTGAAGTGAGATGTAGTGAAGATTGTGAAGTGAGATGTAGTGAAGATTGTGAAGTGAGATGTAGTGGAGATTGTGAAGTGAGATGTAGTGAAAATTGTGAAGTGAGATGTAGTGAAAATTGTGTTGTAGTGAAGATGTACTAGTGTAGTGAAGATGTACTAGTGTTGTAGTGAAGATGTACGAGTGTAGTGAAGATGTACTAGTGTTGTAGTGAAGATGTACTAGTGTAGTGAAGATGTACTAGTGTAGTGAAGATGTACTAGTGTTGTAGTGAACATGAAATAGTGTAGATAAGATGTGCTATTGTTGTAGTGAAGATGTACTAGTGTAGTGAAGATGTACTAGTGTAGTGAAGATGTACTAGTGTAGTGAAGATGTACTAGTGTTGTAGTGAAGATGTACTAGTGTAGTGAAGATGTACTAGTGTAGTGAAACTGTACTAGTGTAGTGAGGTCGCTCTCCTACACCTCCCTGGTTGGACACGAACTGTTATGGCTGACGGAAGAGCTTCAGCGAGCAGGTCGCTTATTAAATGACTGAATTGGGTGGTGGATACAGCAGACACAGCAATGTAGCCGAGGGTACTGCAGGAGGACTGTTGTCGGATTTGGAGCTGTCCAGCAGCAGTGAATGTGAAGAACAAGAGCCGTTTAAAGTTGTTAATACGAAAAGAAGAATAAAAGGAGGAATAGAGAAGGTACAAGTAGTGAAGATAATATTTCCCTCTTGGTGGATAAGAGAAAGAAAATTGATGGTGTGAGTCATTCTTCAACCATGATCAGTACAACGAGTTTAAACCCCATTGATGGTGTAGACGGCAGCAACTCATCAAGGAGGCCACGTCTTTACTTCCCCAAGAATAATGGCCTGGATTTTCATGATGAGGTAAAGTGCTCAGTTAGACTCGCTAAGTGCCATCAAGTGCTCTTTAAAGAAGGTAAACATATTCCTTATATTACTATGAAGGATGAGGCAGCAGTTAGATATTTAACTACAGAAGGATTTGAGAATGTAGTGATGAAAAAGCCTGTGGAGTCCATTGGGAAATGTATGAAGATCATTCTTTTTGATTATCCTGTTTACCTCGACCCCGTGGATGTGTTGGCTGACGATAGATTTTTTGGGGCCAAGAGACGTGTAATTAAAATTGATGGAGAACTAGTACCTATGCCACAGCTAATTGCGCTAATCAAAGGTCCAGCGCCAGAGAAGGTCTTTGTGAGATGTGTGGGATATAAACGGGTTGCTGTCTACAACGAATCTCCAGTAATATGTTATAAGTGTTACAAGTGGGGGCATATGGCGTGGAAATGCCATAATGATTTTCGGTGTAGATTCTGTGGAAAAATGCATGAATCTAAGGTGTGTGGAGATAAAATGGCACTCATTGTTCCTGTGCCTAAGGGTGATAGTGATCAAAGACCCATATCCTTTACATCTTGTCTATCTACAATGATGGAGCGAATGGTATTAAATATATTGTATACAATTGATGGTCTCTTGTCTAGTAATGTGTTTGGATTTTTAAAGGGTAAAAGCACTACGGTTCCACAGGCGCCACGAGGAGCAACAGTTCCACAGGCGCCACGAGGAGCAACAGTTCCACAGGCGCCACGAGGAGCAACCATTCCACAGGCGCCACGAGGAGCAACCATTCCACAGGCGCCACGAGGAGCAACCGTTCCACAAGCGCCGTGACGAGCGGTTCTATGAAGAGCGGCGGTTCCGCGAAGAGCCTCGATTCCAAGGCCTCTGTCACAACTGCTCAGAGCTACGATGCCGCAGTCGTCAGGCACCGCGGTTCCACGACCATTACTGATACAATTGCTGATCAGTCGCGTCAACCCAAATATAATAAATTGTAAAACATTAATAAATTTTTTTTTTTTTGTTTAATTGTTTTCTTTGTTCTTTATTACATTTTATGGAACAAGTACTGATTTATTTGATTATATTCACACGAATATTATTTTTTAAATTGTTTTACTTGAAAAAAACAAATTCCAATTAGAGTACAATGATGACTGTGGTGTAGTGAAGAAGAATGATAGCATTCCACACGTCTTGGTGGAAACTCTTCAGGTGATCCAAAAATATAAAAGGTTTAAAATATCATAAAATAGAGTATTTTTAATTTCTTAATGCAAATAAAATCTAAATAAAAGATAAAATTATACAATAAAAAGGGAATTTAAAAGCCAATTTATGTAACTTAGAGAACGCTTCTCTCTCACCTTCTCTCTAACCTTCTCTCTCTCTCTCTCACCTCTCTAACCTTCTCTCTCTCTCTCACCTTGTCTCTCACCTTTTCTCTCACCTTCTCTCTCTGTTAACTAATTTTTTGCACTAAATGGAGAAAATTAAATATTTTTTCATATTCAAACATTTATGATTTTTTTCTTTTCTTTTCTTGTGAAAACAAATACTAGACTCTTTCAACTTATTTTGTGCTGTAATGTCAGGTCTGTGATACTGTGTTTTGTACACTCATACTTATTGGAGAATTTTGATTGCATATGAAACAAATAACAGCAGGCCCAATACACGGCTTGGAGTCATGTAGAAAGTCTTCTATCCACGCTAGGACATTTCCCCGAATTCCGTACCCTTCCAGTTTGATTGTTAGCCTTTCGTGGGGTACACTGGCGAAAGCCTTGGTAAAATCTATGTAAATATTGTCTATATTACCAGCCTGTTCCAGAATATGGGTCCAAATATCCAATACCTTGAGCAATTGTGTTAAGCAGGAGCGCCCCGGCATGAAACCGATTGGCGATCCTTTACAAGGTTGTTTCGTATTAGATGTTCCATCGCAGCATCTCTGATAATACTCTCAAGTACTTTACATACAGTAGTACCCCGATTTACGCGGTTAATTGAACCCACGGGGTACCGCGTAAAGTGAACAACAGAACATATGGGATTAATTCCAATAGAGATTGGCCCGACCCCCAAACTCCACTTTTTCCGACCCAATACCTATGTTGTATTAAAAATAACATCTTAATTTTATGATGGTATGCACACACAATTAATACTTAAGAGAAATACAGTCGCCAGGTTAATGTCCATTCAAATAATGGACTCAAATCCCCTCCCCCCCTCTTCCCAGCTCACTAGCTCCTACCTCTGTGAGAAATGTTTGGGTGAAAACACTAGATTTTAACGTTTGGTAATAAATAATACCTCAGACTAAAGTTAGGATAATATAATTGACATTTCTGGATTCCTTGCAGGTCAGGGAATATTTTGAATGTAAACTTCATATATTTTGCACAAAAGATAAAATATTTGCTTTGTGTAAACCAAATTATTACATTAGATCTAAAATTTGTATGTCTCATGCAAAATCCATGATGTTTATATTCAAAATGATCATCATATTGTAAGAATTCCAACAATGTAAATTATATTCTGGCCGGGTAATTTGTATGAATTTTATGAGCAAAATAAAAAAAAAATATACTTCACCGCGTATATGAGTAGATGCACTGTGGAAAGTGAAAGTCCGGTTCTGGCGAGGTACGGCGTAAATGAGAAATCGCGGAAAGTGAAACCGTGTAAAGCGGGGTAATACTGTAGTTATAATCAGGAATTTATAAATACAATTACATATTATATCCTTTTAGACCATAATTAAGAGGAATAGGATATCATTATTCACACCTCCTTGAATATTATGAGCTCTGGATATAGTAAAGCGTAGACAGTGACTGAGATCACCACATTCCAAAATATCCAAATACTTTTCAGAGCTAACTCTTCCTTTAATCTGAGTTAGTTCACCCATGATGCTGTCTGTGTTTAACAAGCCCCAAACATTGACTGTCACATGATTCGCTTCTTGCCACCTTGTTGATGATGTGACGTTGATAACCTGGTGTTTGGCCGCCACAGTGGAGAGGACCCTGGGTGGTGGATGCTAAGGTCATCTCATCTAAGATCACCTGACCCCAAAAGTCTGTCTTCACCCTCGTATTGCCGGTAAACTGGAGGCTGGTAGTACGATGGCGATCTAACCTTTCCTTAATTGCCTGAGTCCTGTGGTGTATCCCGGCCTCATGTAACCTCCTTCCCACAGTTCCTGCAGAAACGTCAACTTGAAGCTGTTTTTAATGGTGACTGTCATGGGAGGCTGTGTCGCCATGAGTCTTTCATCGTCCACTGGGGTAGTCTTTCTCGGTCCACCAGACTTAGGTTGGGTTAGGAGGATTACACTTCCCTCCCTCCCTGCCACCTTCTCTCCCTCTCCTTCCTTCTCCCTCCCCACCACCTCCTCCCTCTCCTCCACCACCACCTCCTCCTCTCCCACCACCTCCTCCACCACCACCTCCTCCTCCTTCCACCACCTCATTATAAACCTTGATGACAGCTCTTGTTATCATTTATAAACAAATATTGACTAAAACAACCAATAGGAAACAACCTTATCACTCAGTTCCCGAGAGTGCCACAGTGCCACGTGAGAGTGCCAAGGTGCCACATGAGTTAGGAACGTTTGGTAGGGAGTAACACTACACCTGGAGGCAAAGACATTAAATAATTATCATACATAGAAAATCTAAAATGAAATACAGTTCAGTAAAAGTAATCAATAATGAATAAAGTGTTACTGTGCACTCACCTTTAATGTAGTCAGCTGAATGCACATGGGGCCTCAATAATTTGTTAATTAAACATGGAGACTACATTAATTGGCTGAAGCAGAGCAGGAGACAGGGCTGGGTGGGTCATCAATGCTGCTTTCTTCAGATAGGTTAATGTACTTATTGGTTGAAGGTATTGGATCATCTTGAGGGAGTGAAGAGGCAGCAGTGGGGGACTTCTTAAAATATTTGTCCAATTTAGACTGCACAGTTTGCCTTTTCTTTTCATTGTAAATCTCCCTGTATCAAGCAAATGCATCTTGGGTCAATCTGTCAACTTTGGCAAAACGCTAAACATTTTGATCCATTTCTTCAAAAATTTTCATCCCCTTATTAATAGTAACAAATGCCTCTGTCATTTGTTTCACTGAAACCTTTTTTGGGAGTGCAGATTCTTCTTCTACATTTGACTCTCTTCTTCCTCTGCAATTTTCTGTGCCTCCAGTTTAATAAGATCCTCGTTACTTAGCTCTTCTGCTACACTTTCAACCAACTGCTCAACATCTTCATTATCAATTTCGGGGGTGCTGGTGGTAGAGTGGTACCGCTCTTGCCTTCGCAAGCGAGATGTCACGGGTTCGATTCCCGGGCCAGTGGAAGTTGTTTGGACATACTTCCTAGCCTCCATTAGTCCCTGTTCACCTAGCAGCACAGTAGGTACCTGCTGTAAATCGAAAGTTGCGAATTCGTATTCAGGGACAAGTTGTTGGAGCTTCCAATAACTTGATGACATAAAATCATTGACTCTCCAGGCGTCTATGCCCTTGACTCTTCAGGCTTCTGCGCCCTTAACTCATGAGACATAAAGGCAAGCATGAACTTAGCATGCTGCCCTGTTGGGCACTGTAAACGCTTCTGCGCTTCACCTTGCACAAGGCTGTAGGGGAGTGCCCAATAAATAATAATAAAGAAAAAAAAATTATCAATTTCTAACTTAAGCTGTTTAGCCAACTCCACCATCTTGTTACTAATCTCAGAAATTACTTCATCTTCATTAAATTCTTTGAAACTGTTCACATATCTTTTCAGGACTTCTTCCATATTCCATTCATGCACTGACCTGTAACCTCATCCCATGCTGTTCTTTATACATTTCAAAATGTTGTAGGCCTTCCAAAACTCTCTGAGCGCTTTCTCACCTTCAGTAGCAGCAACAGCCTGAGGGAAGGTCCACTAGCGTTGCTGGGGGGGGAGGGGGGCGGCGGGCGGCGGCGGCGGTCCGCCCCGGGCGGCACTTTTGGGTCTGCTCATCACCCATATCTACAGCTACTGGAGACGTTAATCCATCCCTTTGTATCGGCGGCAAGTTAATCCTTGTCGTGTCTGACCTAACACCTGACCCACATCATCACGGCCACGTCATGAGCTACACCCTTGCTATGCGCCCCCGCCACACACACAACCTGTAACCTGTTGAGGATTAAGGTTACAACTTCAAACAAGTACGCCAGTGAGCTCATGTGGTGTGGGTCAGGTGTTAGGTCAGACACGACGAGGATTAACTTGCCGCCGATACAAAGGGAAGGATTAACGTCTCCAGTAGCTGCAGATATGGGTGATGAGCAGACCCAAAAGTGCCGCCCCCCAAAAGTGAAGGATCACGAGATGCTGAATTGCCATACGACATTGAATTGAGGAGAGAAATGTTTTCTTCGCTGGACAGAGTGATCCAAGAAATAACTTTGAGATTTCAACAGCTTCATGAACTTGCTGAGAAATATGCCTTCCTTACCCCATTGAATCTTTTGGATGATAAATATGAGTGTCAAATAGATCACGATCACGACGACATTGATAAAGAGGAGTTCCTCGTTGAGAGAAAAAGACTTCAGCATTTTGTTGCTGTTGCTGCTATAACTATTAAAGACAGAATACAGACGTGGAAAGAAGGCCCCCTTGAACTTCTGGAGTTTATTCAAAAGTATAACCTTGGGAACTCGGTTCCAAATATAGTAATAATGCTGAGGATTTTCCTCACAATTGCTGTTAGTGTTGCTACCTGTGAGAGGAGTTTTTCGAAACTAAAACTGATCAAGAATTACTTAAGATCTACTATGAGCACCTTGCGCTTGAGAAATCTTGCCATACTGTCTATAGAGCGATAATTGACAGATGAAATAGTTTTTGACAATGTCATTGAAGAATTTGCCAACGGAAAAACAAGAAAAGTCGAAGTTGAAGACAGGTGTATATAGAATAGGTAGTAGATAGTAGGCAGCTACCAAACAGGGAGGTACTACCGCCTGGGAAGATATTGGAAGCATAATGTGTTGTGTAATGGTAGACCCTGCTGCTATATGGCATTGCAAAAATTGTGACCAAGTCCCAGGTTGCTGATCTGACTTTCTGCCTCACTTACACACAATTGCGGGGTCTCAATTGTTTCTCCTGCTATTAACAACACAACATACGTATATCGTTTCTCACTAATGATCTTTTTTTTTAAATTTCTTTATGGTTCCTTATTATCATTATTATTATTATTATTATTATTATATTATTATTATTATTATTATTATTATTATTATTATTATTATTATTATTATTATTATTATTATTATTATTATTGTTATTGTTATTATTATTTATTATTATTATTATTGCAGTGTTTTCAGTATTATTATTATTATTATTATTATTATTATTATTATTATTATTATTATTATTGTTACGTATTACGTTTTCGCCCCCCGGGCCCTGATGTGGGTCGGTGACCTGTGTTCGGGTGGGCTAATACCCATTAAAAAAAAAAATAAATAAATAAAAAAAAGAGAGAGACAAATACCTAAATAGAGACAGTAAAGTAAAAACTGATTCATTAAATATTTTCAGATCAAATTCCTGTTTACTTCCAGTCCCACGTCCAGCAGTCCAGGTGTGTCCTTGAGACAGACACATCAGGTCACGAATCGTCTTCTCTCTGTCTTTCCCGTTGTTGTTTTCTCCCGTTCTGCTGAGGCGCCAAAAATGTCAGGTTGTCATTTACTATTAACTACCAGGAGATGATGTGTCACAATTGTCCTTGTCTTCTGATGTAAGTTTTCTTCTCTCTCTTATGAAGTTTAAGGTTTTGATCTTAAATTTTGTGTATTGTTTGTACTGTTTCGTAAGGTTTTGTGTTAATTTGTTTTATTTTTTCTCTCTATTTTCCAGTTTTTGTCAGCAGGATAGATGATATGTTTATCTTCCTCTGTTTCATCTTACTCTATGGGAAGAATAATTTTGGCCTGATTTCAAGTCTGTCTGTCTGTGTACCTTAAATTCCTTGGCGTGGAGTTTTAGTGTCTCTGTTATGCGTTCACTCCTGCTTCTTATAGTTTTAGTAACTTTTATAATTTGAGTTTCTTAGCATTCATAGTTTAGTCTTTAATGTTGTTTATATACAATTGGTAGCAGCTACATATTTTTTTCTAATCTATTTTGTGACTCAAATTAAAATTTTTATTATCATTATTATTTGATTTTAATATATTCAATATTTTTTAACGTAATACGCCATATTTCTTCTCAGTATTCTTGATAGCATCCTAGTCTTGTGGTCTATCTATCTATCTATCTATCTATCTATCTATGTATCTATCTATCTATCTCTATCTATCTATCTATCTATCTATCTATCTATCTATCTATCTATCTATCTATCTATCTATCTATCTATCTGTCTGTCTGTCTGCATCCTTAGATTTAATTTCAATATCATAAATGTTACATGGTAATAGATAACCTTGCATGACAATAAACGTGACTTTATATATGTTAAAAGCGGGATAGACTGAGGTACCTGGGTAAATAATGTGTTTATAATGGTAGTATCTCGTGCACCACCCTCCTCCTAGTAGAATAGTCTCCAATATATCAAGTTCATTACGAGGGACTCACTGAATGGATGAAAAATAACTTAAATAACCAATAAAATTACGTTTTTCATCATCATCATCGTGACGTGAGGGAAATAAAAATTTATATTATTCCCAAATAATTATTCTAGGAAAAATCATAGGTCTTTATTTTTTTAGGAGTGATTATTAGGTAATTTTAGCCTCAGAGAATATAAGTAAAATGTCAGAAAGTTTTGTCATTGTTGTATAGTCTCTAACGTTAACCAAGGAAATGATGTAGCCGATGGAGTGCCCTTAAATTCAGGCTTGTCTGCTGTAAAATGAAGAAAATTGAATGGTTATACTTTACAGGGTATTCTTTTGTATTTATTTATTTTTATTTTTATTTTTTTATTATTATTATTATTTTTTTTTTAGTGATGGCAGAATTGTAGCTGATAAATTTTGGGTAAACAATGTAGGAAGAGAGGAGTAAGGGGAGAGGAGGTGAAAATACTAAATATATGCTGAATAACTTGACATCCTCCATCATTATATAAAAACGACCCAAAATCCTGGACACACATCTCTTATAATGCTTTAGTGTGCATTTTGTCAGGGGGGTTATGTTAGGTTAGATTAAGTTAGGTTAGATTTGATGAGGTTAGGTTAAGTTAGTTTAGTTTTTTTTGTCTGCAGGGATTATAACAACACACTTCAACATAGGAACTGTATATCATGACTGTACTGTAGCGAAGACATAACAACACCGGGAAGAAAATGTGAAAACTGTGTTATGTAGGATTACACTTCTCTGATATGAAACTAAGGAAGGTATGGATCACTTAAGAGCTTTAGAGATGAAGGAAGGAAGGAGAAGATTAATTACGTGGACAGGATGATAAACGAAGCTCTCCTGACGAGGGTTGCAGAGAGAGACAGAACCTATTAAGTGTGATAACAGGAGAAATACTAACTGGATTGGTCGTGTGTTGACAGACGAGGGGCATTTATGGAATGTCAGGGAGAGAAGCGATCGAAGATTGGGTTATCGAATTAACTGGAGAATTAATGGATATACGTAGCGTGGAATAAGGAGATAAAGGACAAGGAAAAGTTGGAAGATTGGATACCGATGAGAAGATGACTGAAAAAAATAAAACCTGGGACGAACACCTTGTCGAAAATCAAGTTTTATCTAAGTATTTCAATGGATTTAGAAGCGTGACAAAACTACATTGGTGCCTTTAAGAATTCGGAATTATATTGTACAATTCAAAATTCAGGTTTATTTATTTAACTATATTGTACAGTTCCAAATTCAGGTTTATTTATTCATTTATTATTTGTTACAGTCGATCAGTGAAGAAGATGGCCGGCCTTACTGCGCATTTTATGTTGTCTCGTATATTTTGTTTTAACTTATTTCATCTCATGTGAAGTTAATCCTAAAGAGTTCGTTCATCGAGATATATTTTCAATGTTATGTTATTGAATTGATTGTATACAATTTACTATGAACTTATGAAAAACTTTATGTACCCGGTTGAGGTATGAGAAAGAGTTATATCTGTACTCAGGTAACACATGTGCACCGCCATTGCTCAGGTAACACATGTGCACCGTTATGATCATGCATACACACACCTGATCATCTAAAACCCCAACCAGGAAATTTTAACAGACAATTGCATACATTTCTACAACAGATACAGTAATGCCAACAGACAGGTACGCACAGAAGGAACTTGAAGTACAGCGTAATATTACAGAACCAATTACAAAAAATATGTTAGGTAAATTTTGTTCCACATGACAAGGAAAATGCGAGACTTTAATCCCTTGTTGACGACCATCTTTCCTCGAGGCTGCCTGCTGTCCCCGACCACACAGGGAGAGACAGACCGATAGATAAATATAAAGCCACACTGACAGACCGTAGACAGAATGCAGATAGACAGACTGACAGAAAACGGAAAAAATAACTGACACACACAAACTAGGGAGGGAAGGGGAGGGGATGGAAAGAGAGAGGAGAGGGGGGGGAGGGAGAGAGGGGAGGAGAGAAGAGAAAGGAGAAGAAAAGGAAGAAGGGGGGACTCAGTTCGACATTGGCCGTGAACCATCTGTTGTGTCCGTTGGTCCGTTGTCTACCGTTACTGGCTTCTCCCCTCCCCCCCCCCATCATCCTAACCCCACCACCTCCTCCCTCTCTCCATTGTTCCTTCTCCTGTTGCTCACCCCTCCCTCTCAACCCCTCCCTCTCAACCCCTCCCTCTCAACCCCTCCCTCACAATCCCTTCCTCACAACCCCTTCCTCACAACCCCTTCCTCACAACCCCTTCCTCATCTCTCCCTCACCCCTCCCTCTTAACCCCTTCCTCACAACCCCTTCCTCACCCCTCCCTCACAACCCCTCCCTCTTAACCCCTTCCTCACAACCCCTTCTCACCCTCCTCACAACCTCCTTCCAACTCTCCCTCAAGAACCCTTCCCTCACCTCCCACAACCCTCCCAACTCCCTCCTCACAACCCTTCCTCACCTCCCAACCTCCTCAGTCCCTGCATCTCTTCACAACTCCCTTCCTCACCCCTCCCTCACAAACTTTTCTCTCACCCCCTCCTCAGTCTCCTTCCCTCTCCTCACAAACTCTCACAACCCCTCCTCAGAAACCTCTCTCAATTCTCCCTTACAACCTTTCTCACCCTTCCCTCACAACCCTCTCCTCACCCCTCTTACAACTCCTTTCACCCTCCTATAAAACCTCTTCCTCACCCTCCTCATAACCCTTCTCAATTCTCACAACCTCACCTCCTGCAACCCTCTCACCTCCTCGCAACCCTCACAACCCTTCTCACCCTCCTCACAACCCTTCTCACCTCCTCCTCACAACCCTTCCTCACCCTCCTCATAACCTTCCCACCTCCCTCACATCCTTCCTCACCCCTCTTCATAACCCCTTCCTCACCCCTCTCTCCCTCACATCCCTTCTCACCCCTCCCCCACAACCTCCTTCCTCACCCCCTCCCTCACAACTCCCCTTCTCACCCCTCCCTCAGCAACCTCTCACCCTCATAACCCTTCTCACCCCCTCCCTCACATCCCTTTCCCACCTCCCCAGCAACCCTCTCACCCTCCTCACATCCTTCTCACCCTCCTCGGCAAACTCCTTCCTCACCCTCCCCACAACCCTTCCTCACCCTCCTCATAACCCTTTCTCACCTCTCCTCATCCCACCTCCTGAGCAACTCCTTTCCTCACCTCCCATTCCTCACCCCTCCCTCACCACCCCTTCCTCACCCATCCCTCACCCTCTCACTCCTTGTGGCAGCAACTGAGGCGTGACTGTACACTGTGTTGATAATTAAGAAAAATTAACTTCACGAGGCCCTCAGAGGCTTGTGGGCTGTAACCATTAACACCTGCTGTACTATTTACCTGTTTAATTGACTTAGTTTTGTTATAGACGAAGACTAATATCTTTTATGTGAACTAAATAACAACACAATATATAATAACCAATACAAGACAATACCAGTACGTGATGTATTTTTAGTGAACTATTTTCGTAAATGATCCTGACTAAATTTTTTTATCCAAAGTTTTCTTGAAGAGAATCTTATTGATATTCCTTTCACTTATTTATGATATTAATATTTAAGTAAAAATCTACATATCTGATGCTTTGTTTTACTATATTTTACGAAGTGTTAGTAAAATATTTAACACCTCAGCTTTTGTTTATCATATTTAATGCATGAATCATATTACCATCTTATCTTTTATTTCAACCTTTGTAATCAATCTTTAAATAACTAGATATCTGTACATTACCTAACCTTTGTTATCACCTGAGTCACTAATTAGAGATGTGTGTGTTGACAGATATGGGCGAGTGTGGGTGTGTGGAGGGCGGCGGGGTGGTGACGATGGGCCCGGGGGAAGGGTGCCAGTGCCTGTGCCCGCCCACCAAGCCCACTTTCAGGGATAACTCCGCTACCTGAATCTCCACCCAAGACGGTAAGTGTTCTATTGTACGTCTTGCTTAACAAACACACACACACACACACACACACACACACACACACACATAGTAATACCTTTAAACTTCTACCCCTACTTCAGGAGAATAGATACCATGTACCCGTTTATAGCCGGACCAACACGTTGAGTCTCCCACCATCGTCAGGTACAGATGGTTAATGTGACCTGAAGGTGGCAACAACAGCAGGAGCAGGAGGAGGAGGAGGAGCAGGAGGAGGAGGAGAAGCAGGAGGAGGAGGAGAAGCAGGAGGAGGAGGAGGAGGAGGAGGAGGAGGAGGGAGGAGGGAGGAGCAGGAGGAGGAGGAGGGACAGGGAGGAGGAGGGTGGAGCAGGGAGGGACAAGAGAGGAGGAGGAGGAGGAGGAGGAGGAGGAAGAGCAGCAGGAGGAGGAGAGAGAGGAGCAGGAGGAGGAGGGAGGAAGAGGAGGAGGGAGGGAGAAGAGGAGGAGGAGGGAGGAGGAGGAGGAGGAGGGAGGAGTAGGCAGGAGGGAGGAGGAGCAGGGAGGAGGAGGGAGGAGCAGGGAGGGAGGGAGCAGGAGGAGGAGGGAGCAGGAGGAGGGAGGGGAGGAGGAGGAGGAGGGAGAAGAGTAGCAGGGAGGAGGGAGGGAGGAGGAGGAGCAGGGAGGAGAAAGGGAGGAGGAGGAGGGAGAGGAGGGAGGAGTAGGGAGGAGGAGGAGGAGGAGGAGGAGGAGGACAGCAGCAGCAGTAGCAGGAGGGAGGGAGGAGGGGAGGGGAGGAGGGAGTGGGGAGGAGGAGGAGGGAGTAAGAGGGAGGAGAGAGGGGAGAGGAGCAGGAGGAGGCAGGGAGGGAGGGGAGCAGGAGGAGGAGGAGGAGCAGGGAGAGAGGAGGAGTAGGGAGGAGGAGGAGGGAGTAGGGAGGAGGGGAGAGGAAGCAGGAGAGAGGGGAGGAGGAGCAGGAGGAGGAGAGCAGGAGGTGGGAGGAGGATGGGAGCAGCAGGGGTAGGTGAGTGAGAGAGGAGCAGGGAGGAGGGAGGAGGAGCAGGAGGAGGAGCAGGAGGAGGAGGAGGAGTGGAGAGGAGCAGGAGGAGGAGGAGGAGGAGCAGCAGCAGCAGCAGCAGCAGCAGGAGGAGGAGGAGCAGGAAGAGGAGCAGGAGCAGCAGGAGCAGGAGGAGGAGGAGGAGGAGGAGGAGGAGGAGCAGCGGCAGGAGGAGGAGGAGGAGGAGGAGCAGGAGGAGCAGGAGGAGGAGGAGATGTCGAGTATCACCCACAACATACCTGAGGTCTCTCTCTCTCTCTCTCTCTCTCTCTCTCTCACGACATTTCTTCTTCCCGATTTGTTCCCATACATGTCTCTTCTCTCTCCCTATTCCTCACCTTTTATCTTCTCTTCTCCATCTCCCACTGGCAATCAATCAAGGTTCACGTGACTCATGCCGAAGTAGACCTGGGCGTTATCTTCCCAGCTTTCATTATCCTCAAATAGCTTTCCGGCACCGAGGGAGATTAATTACCGCCGCTGGTTAATTAGGCGAGGTCTGAACGGCATGCTAATGAGACCGCGGTTCAATAAAAGACGTAATTATAGGTTTCAAACGCACACAGATACAGGCTAGAGGGAGGTGATTATTTGCCCCTATAATCTTGACTCTACCTACTGTATAATCTTTACTCCATCTTATCACGCACGAGAGTTTAGTTTTTAATTATCCACTAAATTTTTGTTTTGTTATTATTCATATCTGTATTTTTCGATTATTAAATTAGGTGTTAAATAGATAACATTGTTTTTACCGGTGTCAGAGGCAAAGGTGTTATCAGGAGTATATGTATAGGTAATTAAGGAGAGAGAGAGAGAGAGAGAGGAATTAAAAGTTCGACCTGTAGTGGTGGTGGTGGTGGTGGAAGGCGTAGTAGACGGATGATCTTACCTGTGCCTGAGAGCGGTAGCCTCCCACCTTCTTCACCCACCTCATCCATCACCTCCGGCACTGATCCACGACCCTTAAGGGAGGCTAGGAGACCAAGCATCCACCTCTGAGATATATGAAGGTGGAGTGAGGGGGGTTGAGGGGTGAGACTGATGAACTGAGAGGTGAGGAGGGAGGTGAGGGGTGATGATATAGGGCACAAAAGGACAGTAGAGTTAAGGAAAAGTGGTTAATACTCTCAAAGACAAGATCACAGAGACGACACACATTGAACCTTGGAAACAACGAGAGTACAGTATAGTTATTCAGGTTTCGATATTTACGTTTCCTTTTAACTCTCTCTGAGCCATCACCCGCGGGCCGAATATGACGTGTTAGACTGTAGTGATGATACAAGAGGTTCACTTCAGTTACAGTACAAAGGAGGTCAAAATAGGATGGTAATTACAGGAAAACTCTTCACAAAAACCTGTAGTGTCTAAGCCCAAACCACCACGACGATCACGTGCAGAAAATCTTGTTACTGATATACTGTATAATCTGCCCTTACGGTGCCTCCTGACGTGTTACCTAAGTGTTGTTACGTCAATATCGTCTCGATGTTAACACCTGATCTCTCACCTAAACACACACCGTAAGTTATACACCCAGCTCTACCGCCTCCAGGAGTGATTACACAATAAGACTGTCCATTATATCCTCAGCTGCCTCTCTCTATCTGGGCGCCGCCTGTCAGCCCGCCACGCCGTCCTCCCTCCTGTCTCGAAGAACCAGCTAAATAAATTCCTCAAAACCGGTCGTCTTGTCCAGCAGGTTGGGTGAGGTGGGTGGCCAGAACAGCCAAGTCTTACAAAATAACGGAGTAATAGTACCACCTCAGTTTATTTACAGTAGCTCGTAGCGTGAAGGAGCTGGGGTGAAGCTCTTTATTTCGAATTCAAATAGTAAGCAAGAATCCTTATGTGTTGTAAAGTACCAGCCTCTAAATAAAAGCTATTTGATGTGTTGATAAACTATGACTCAGCAACACGCTCTTGTCTTCATCGGTTGATACTTTTTGATCTTCATAAAAGACTTTGATTTATTAATACGTTTGATTTATTAATACGAAAAGCAAATCCTGTACAGCTGCTGGTTGCGACAAAATATGTGTACACGACTGAAAAGGCAAGAGTGAGAATCGAAGATACAGGAAGTTACATAGACTGTCAGACGGACGAACTGTGAATAATGTACCACAACACACAGCTAACGAGGAAACATTAAACACAAGATTAAAGACGAAGTTACGATAAAATTGTCCCTAGTGACTGTGACGCGAACTAAGAGGTACTCGCCAGACCTCCAACAGAGAAACAATTGGATAAACGGAACGATCCAGTCTGTTAATACCGCGTCAGTGTGAGTAATAGCTGCAGGGAGGTGACGGGCAAACAGTCCCCTGGTGATCTTACGGCGTGTGTGCCTGTGGGAGGAGGTGGCGGGGGGACGGGAGAACAAAGAGAAGATAAAGTTGGAGGAACAACCAATGGATTCAAGACTTACCCTCACCTGACCCACTACTGACGAGAAAAAAAAATGAAAACATTGAAACAGATGAACAGTAAAGATGGAGTAAACACTTGAAAAAAAAAGAGGGATGTGAATAAACATTAAGGTGAGTACACAGCTGTTGCCTCGTACTCTACCTGGACTCTGAATGAATGAGACGACCCAGGAGGCGTGACCGTGACCTCATACGTGTTGCTCGGTCCTCACGCAACACAGTTAAAGTAAAGAGTAATGACAAAGGCTCCAGTCCGGTGTGGCAAGGCTGTCGTATAGTCATTGAAGGTGTGGGTGTGTCCTGCTGGGTGAGGCGCTACAAAGTCCCTAAATGCGAAAGCGAAATGCAACGTCATTTTTACATTGTGTGTTGTGTGTGTGTGGTGACCTACGGGTGCTGACTCCACTACACCTGTCTCTAGTGTACTGTTATCATTTTATATTTATTTTATTTATTATCGAAGTAATTTCCTAAACTAAGTCTTCTTAGTGTGGGCCAGGTAGGTGTGTGGCGTGGCAGGTACTGGACAGTGACACACACACACACACACGTGGCCATAATAAACTCACACCTTGTTCACTCATCTTCACTACACGAGTCTATAATCACACCAGTGCCTAAAACATCTCATCATTCGTCAGTGTCAACCAACAACAAGGCGACAACTGTGTATTCTCGAGGATGATGAAGACACGGCTCCACAACTAACCTATCCTAACACTACCCTGAAATATGGACGTAGGCAGCAGTAGGAGGAAGATGGTTAGGAGTTGATAATTTGTAGTTTAGTTTACGGGCAACTTGGCAGACCTGCTATTACTACTACTACTACTACTACTACTACTACTACTACTACTTCTTCTTCTTCTTCTTAGCTGTCACTCGGAATTGAGTATGACGATCATCCAGCTATGAGACAATGATATGAGTTATGAAAGATGTCACCTTCGTTGATGAGCTCTGAGGTGACTAGAGAGGCCGATACTGGACCGGCAGGATCGTTTACAGATGTTGCACATGTGGAGGGCTACATCTAGTGTGGGACAGGCGGCGGCAACGTCTTTCCGGCGTTGGCGCTTGTCTGCCTCTGTATGCAGTCGGGATAACTCAGAAGTATTGACACATTCTCGTGTGGTGCTCCTCCAAGCGTTACGGTGTGGAATAAAGACGGGAATACACTATTATCACTTCACGTGAGCTCATGCGAGCTCACGAGTCCTCAAAACCGTGAAATCGGCAAAGAATTCACAACTGTGTCTCGTCACCTCACGTGATTTTACAAAGTTAAGAAAAAAAAAATATTCACCAGCTTAGTGATGAACACTAGAATAATAGCTAAGAGTATATTTAATATACTGTAAATGTGCTTAATAAAACAAATGAAATGTTATGTTAGTCACTTAAAGTTTATAATAAAATGTATTAAATTTTTCAGTGTCAATGTAATACCATTATTAAAAACAAAACAAAAATAATTCTGTCCCAAATTTGAAATAAATCGAACCAAATACCAATGTTAGTAGAGTAGCCTATTACTTTTAGTTTTTGTCTCCGTTTTCTTTAAATTACAAAAACATTGTTCATCACAGAAGAGTATAACGGCAAGAAGAACAAAAATTCTTCAACAGCTTTGTCTCATATGAACACCATAATAATAATAATGTATTTAATAATACTGTAAATGTGCTTATTATTACAGAATTCATTGTTTTGTTAGTCACTTAGCTTATAATGCCATCCATTATTTTTTTTCAATATTAATATAATATCATTATTAACAAAAAAAATTTATCTGTTCACAATTTGAAATAGATGACACCAGTCAAATACCTATGGTTTCTGTAATTATGGGACTTCGTATTATACAGGTACAGAACTTCGTGTGTTCGAACATTTGCTATGAGTAGTTCTTCCATGTCTAGAGAAGCACTGTAAATAGAACCTTACGCTATCACGCGCCTCACAACTGTGTGATGGAACAAAATAATGTGAGAGGTAAGCTGACAGGGAGCTCGCATGATATCACATGACTCGCAGCCGTGACAGCAGTGTCTCCAAGCAATACAATAAAACACATTATTGGCCTGCACACTTCTTATGGTCACGTGAGCTTATGTGAGCTCACGTGGCGTGATAGCAATGTGTTCCCGCCTTAATTGTCTCCCAGGTGAGGAGGTCAACTTGGCCGTTTTTCAGGTTTGTTTTCAGACTATCCTTATACCTTTTCAGTTGCCCACCAGCGTTAAGTTTACTCTTCGTTAGGTGACTGTAAAGTAGCTTCTTTGGCAGTTCACTGTCGTCCAAGCGGGTAACATGGCCAGTCCAATGTAGTTGTTCATGGGTAATGGTAACCTTGATGCTCGTACAGTTGGTGTCAGCGAGAATACTGGCATTTGTTTTCTTGTCTTCCCAGTGAACTCGGAGGATGAAACGTAGATTACGTAGATGAAAGTTTTCAAATTCCTTGAGGTGCCTCCTGTATGTGACCCATGTCTCACTGCCATATAGCAGGGTGGGGAGGACCACTGCTCGATATACGTGCAACTTTGTAGATAATTTCAGCTCCCTACAGATGAAGACACGGGTACGGAGTCTGCCAAAGGCTTGAGATGCATATCTGATCCGATGTTGAATCTCTTTATCGTTGTCCGCGGTGGACAGGTGGGAGCCGAGATACTTAAAGAGAGTAACTGTCAGGACGAGTAGCAACTTTGAGTCTTCGTTGGTTTGGTGGTGGTTCATTTGGGTTTATATAGTGTTTCGGGTTAGGTTGGTGTTGGTCGCTGAGTTGAGTTGATAGGTGAGTGAGTGTTGCTGGCACGAGTCACACAGAAGCTGCGGTTGAGGCAGCATTGGTCGCCCTTGATAATCGTGTATGGAGGGAGAGTGTTCCCGCTGTATTTTGTCTGGCAACGTTACTAAAGAGGCATGGTATTTAAGTTGTGGACATAATGTTTTATCGAATCAAGAGGGTATGATGGTTGCTGCTGAGTATTAAGTAGATTTAACTGTGTTTTACAGTTACCGGGTGTGCTTGTAGCAGAGGTGGCTGTCCTGGAGACCGGCGTTGTGGCCTGCCTGGGAGCTGTGTCTTGTCGTGTTGTGCCGACGGTATACACCCAGTGTCATTCCAACAAATGTTAATCAACTCGGCAGTTACTAATGACGTTTAAGAGTGAGAAGAGCGAATACAACACGTCAGTCTGTGAACTAAGATTCCTACGTGTGCAAATAGAACAGCTCCAACTAACGAACGAACCAAGCGGTAGATCAGGTCTCCTTTTCGGGTAATGATTACTTGTTTGTGTAGTCAGCAAAAAAAAGCTTCTGCACCCCTTGGTCTGATGGCCTCTGCAACGATCACTGACTGAGGCCATGTTAATTTGGTATGGTTGGTATATCTGGTTGTGTGATGCATTGTATAACCAGTATGATGTATTTTTTATATCACGTATAGTTAATACAGAGAAATTAACAGGAATCACCCGCGTATTCACCGACACACTGTGAAATTCCCGCTCCCACACTCCAAATATGTCCCCTCCAATAACACTTTTGGTCAGGGAGGACACTCCTTCACACCCTACGCCGCGCTGGCCGGCTGCTACTACTACTACTACTACTTCTACTACTTTGCTGTCACTCAGAATCGAGTATGCTGATCATCCAGCTGTGATGCGGTAAAGTGATATGCGTTATTAAGGATATCACCTTCGTTGGTGAGCTTTGAGTGTGACTCGAAAGGCCGATACGGGATCGGCAGGGCCGTCCACAGCTGTTGCAGGTGTGGAGGGCTACATCCAGTGCGGGAGGGGTGGTGGCTGTGTCTTATCGGTGATGGCGCTTATCAGCCTCGGTGGGCACTTAGGCTAACTCAAAAGTATTGACACCATCTCGTGTGGTGTTCCTCCAAGCGTTATGGTGTGAAGTGATCGTCTCCCAGGTGAGGGGGTCGATTTGGCATTTTTTCAGGATTGTCTTAAGACTGTCCTTATACCTTTTCCCTTGTCCGCCAGTGTTACGTTTACCATTCGCTAGGTGACTGTAAAGTAGCTGCTTTAACAATCTACTGTCGTCCATGCAGGCAACATGGCCAGGCCAATGTAGTTGTTCATGGATAATGGCATCCTCGATGCCCCTACAGTTGGTGTCAGCGAGAATACTGGCATTTGTTCTCTTGTCTCTTCGAAGGACCTCTGCCCGATACACGTGCAGCTTTGTAGATAATTTCAGCTCCCTACAGCTTAAGATATGGGTACGGAGTATGGCAAAGGCTTTAGATGCACTTCTACTCAGATGTTGAATATTTTTATCGACATTCGCAGTGGTGGACAGGTGGGAGCCGAGATACTGAAAGTGGGTAACATTAGAGAGAGTAATACCATTAAACTGGATGGATGGTGGCGGTCTGGCAGAACCAGGGACAGGCTGAAAGAGAATCTGAGTCTTATGTGCACTTTCCTCAAGGCTGAAGTGTGCATACACATCTGCATAGGTGTTCAGGATCTCCTATAGGTCGCGTTCAGTGTGAGCGACGAGTGTGAGGTCGTCTACATACTGAAGTTCAGTGATGGAAGCGGCCGACACCTTTGTTCCTGCTTGGAATCGTTTTATGTTGAAAAGTCCCTTCATCCAGTTCTGGATGTCCACTCCACCGGCTAAATTAGTGGGTGCCAGTACACACCCTTGTTTTACCCCCGTTTGGATGGAGAATAACTCAGAATGAGTGCCAAAGGGTAGGACACTGCCGTTCGTGCCATCGTGGAGTTGCCTCACAATTGCAATGAATTTTGGTGGGCAGCCAAAACGACTGAGGATCCGCCAGAGAGCTTCCCTATTGACCGAGTCCAAGGACTTAGTAAGGTCAATGAAGGCCATGTACAAGTCATGGCGTTTTTCTCTGCACTTTTCCTGTAACTGGCGGCAGTAAAGATCATGTCAGTGGTGCCACGTGATGGTCTAAAGCCACATTGACGCGCACGCGCGCGCACACACACACACACACACACACACATTTTCAGCCATCGGCTGCAGCTCTATTAATAAACCGTTTATTATTATTATTATTATTATTTTACACACTACATCTGGCACCCACTTCTGCTGCGGCAGCTGCCCAGGTCAATGTTGGCCCATCCCACAAATCCCTCTTCCCAACCCATCCTCACCACCGCGATATCAACATAATCCCGTCAAAAGTTACAATTTCGTTTCGGAAAGAAATGAGATCAGTGTTGAACAGTGATGAACAATGTTTAAGCCAGTGAATTCAGCACGAGACAGCAAGAGCCGTGACCCACCAGTGAGGACCACACCCCTGGGAACCGACCACCATCTTCTGACTAGGCGGTGTTAATCAGTCCACTCTGGGAACAACCCTGTCTCCATGACCACGTGATGTCCTTCATGTCAACACCTACGGACGAGTTACTGCACCACGTGGCCTACGTGACCTCACACAGTATGGCAAGAGACCAGCCCGTTCCATCAACTGTAAACTATAATAATTTGTAAGTTCAATTCATGTTCCTTCTCCTTTCAGTAAATAAAGCTTTTGTTAAACAACCCACCCACCCCATGTCTTTGTATGTAATAAGTCATTTTTGTCTAATTTTTTTTCAGCCTTCGGGCTGCAGAAGCTTTTCAATAAACCGTTAATTATTATTATTATTATTATTACACACACACACACACACATTACACACACAGCCTTCTCTGCAAGCTTTTCAATAAACCGTTAATTATTATTATTATTATTATTACACACACACACACACACACACACACACACACACACACTCACACACACACACACTTCAATCTTCCACCTCTTCCACTACATCACAATCGTGGCGACTCCACGTACCACTTGCTAGATCAATGCTGCCACGTACACTAAAGAGGACGAGACTGAAGAGACTCTTTGACCTCACCTGGATAAATGATCCCCAACGGTCGGGGTTTTTAGGTGGACATCTGCCGTACGCGAGAGACTTTCAGGTACGACAGCTTAATCTCAGCTTGGGTCTGGTCTATAAAGCTTTTGTATCGTAACTTAAGATCTTTTTTTTTCGCCTGTACGCTGGAGGGGAAACTATCGACATTATTGTAAATACCGCCATCGTTTGTATTATTCCTCTGGTTCGACGGTAAAGTATCGTAAGTCTAGGCTACTCGATGGGGTATTAGAGTATTGGTGGGGTATTGGATCATGTTTTTGTTTTTTTATGCAGTTTTTCACGGTGGAGGGATTTAGAGTCCCAGGAAGCAGCGATAATAGATCTTTTTAGAAATGAGGAAATCTATTCTAAAATCAAATTGACGTCTGATGATATTTGAAGTGAGAGTTATCATAGGACGAGTGTTTTAATTTGAGATCTGGAGAATTGATAACCGCTTTGCTGGGTGTGTCAGGGGGCGCCGCAGCAGAGAGAGAGAGAGAGAGAGAGAGATCGTGTTTATTGTATAGGAGGTGACACGTTAATGGTACTCCTGTGGTGATTAATATGGAGCCTCGAACCTATATTGGTAATTATTTGAAGGTGCACAGGGACTTAGTGATCATCCATCCATCCATCCATCCATCCATCTATCCATCCATCCAGCCATCCATCCATCCATCCATCCATCCATCCATCCATCCATCTATCCATCCATCCAGCCATCCATCTATCCATCCATCCATCCAGCCATCCATCTATCCATCTATCCATCCATCCATCCAGCCAGCCATCCATCTATCCATCCATCCAGCCATCCATCTATCCATCCATCCATCCATCCATCCATCCATCCATCCATCCATCCACTGACAGACGGCCCCGCTAATCTCCCAAAGTCCAAAGAATTTTCCACCCACAGTCACTCCTGTAAACACACACACTTTTATGAGGACCTCCCTATATCACCCTCATTATCCCAGGTCATATTGCCTCGAGTATGAGTCCAAACTGCTCATATGAAGCTTAACCTAACGTAACATAACCTACTTTAACTTAACCTAACCTTACCTTACCTTAGCTTACCTTACCTTAGCTTAGCTTAGCTTAGCTTAGCTTAGCTTAGCTTAGCTTAGCTTAGCTTACCTTACTAACCCAACCCAACCCAACGTGTAGCTTCTGGATACATCACAAAAAGTTCTACCGCTACTTCAGAATTTTATGTCATTACTCTACAGAAAGTATTATTATGGTCTCTTGGACTTTGGTGTGTCAAGATGAGAAACTTGTTAACCTCTACTGAGAATCTTAGTATTTTTGTCATTGTGTTTCTCAAATTGCTCACTGTGCAATTTTTTAATCCTTTTACGTATTTATATATTTTTTAACAATTTGATGACGATGATTTAACCCTTTGTTGACGATGATTTAATCCTTTGACGATGATGATTGAACCCTTTGATGACGGTGATTTAACCCTTTGATGACGATGATTTAACCCTTTGATGACGATGATTTAACCCTTTGATGACGATGATTCAACCCTTTGATGACGATGATCTAACTCTTTGACGACGATGATTTAACCCTTTGATGACGATGATTCAACCCTTTGACGACGATGATTTAACCCTCTGACGACGATGATTTAACCCTTTGATGACGATACTTTAACCCTTTGATGACGATACTCTACCCCTCTGATGACGATACTTTAACCCTGAGATACGATACTTTAACCCTTTGATGACGATGACTTAACCCTTTGACGACGATGATTTAACCATTTGATGACGATGATTTAACCCTTTGACGACGATGATTTAACCCTTTGATGACGATACTTTAACCCTTTGATGACGATAATTTAACCCTTTGATGACGATACTTTAACCCTTTGATGACGATAATTTAACCCTTTGATGACGATACTTTAACCCTTTGATGACGATGGTTTTAACCCTCTGACGACGATGCTTTAACCCTTTGATGACGATGATTTAACCCTTTGACGACGATGATTTAACCCTTTGATGACGATACTTTAACCCTTTGATGACGATACTTTAACCCTTTGATGACGATACTTTACCCCTTTGATGACGATACTTTAACCCTTTGATGACGATACTTTACCCCTTTGATGACGATACTTTAAACCTTTGATAACGATGATTTAACTCCTCAGGACTCAAAGGGTTAACTCTTCTCGTCTCCGTGTTTACATCTTCTTTAAGTTACACTCATCCTTAAGTTTGTTTTGGTAAACCTTAAGAATTATATACTTTTTTCGTTTATTTTTTCTGACAAGTCTTGTTTTATTTACTTGTTGTTTTATACTTTCTTTGATAATTACTTAAAAATGTGACAATTATTTAACACTTTTTCTTCATTAATTATTTTTTGTTACTAATCATTTATTTTTTTGTGTATTATTTTATTACTTTTATTTATTTATTTGTTTATTTGTTTATTTCTTCATCTATTTTATATTAATTTGTTTATTTACTTGTATATTTAATTTTATTTACAGTTTGTTTATTTACGTGTTTGTTTATTCATTAATTATTTGGTCTAACCCCCCTGAGGCTCTCAGTTATCTTCTCACACAAGTCAGGTCACTGTAGCTCAACATAGGGTCAGAGGATAAGTTCACGAGTCGAAACATCACAGTGACCGGATGTTTGGGGCACAGTTACGTTAGGTTATGATAGTTTCTAACTACCCTGCCTCAAACCAAACGTTCTATAGGACCTACATTAAAACATCACGCAACCCAACCTAACCCAACCCAACCCATCCTAACCCAACCTAACCTAACCTGACCTAACCCAACAGCGTGCGCGCACGTGTGTTTGTGTAATAATAATAATAATAATAATAATAATAATAATAATAATAATAATAATAATAAAAATAATAATAATAATAATAATAATAATAATAATAATAATAATAATAATAATAAAAATAAAAATAATAATTAACGGTTTATTGAGAAAGTTCTTCAGTCCAAAGGCTGAAAATATACATTAGGCAAAAATTTACGTTTTACATACAAGGACATGGGGTGAGTGGGTCGTTAAGAAAAGCTTTCATTACAGAAAAGAGAAGGAACATGAATGGAATATACAAATTATTATAGTTTACAGTTGATGGCCCGGGCTGGTCTCTTGCCATACTGTGTGAGGTCACGTAGGCCACGTGGTGCATTAACTCGTCCGGAGGTGTTGATATGAAGGACCTCACGTGCTTATGAAGACACCAGGTGGTGTGATGTTCATGTGGTGCAGTAACTCGTCCTCGGATGTTAATATGAAGGACCTCACGTGTTCATGGAGACACCAGGTGGTGTAGTGTTCACGTGGTGCAGTAACTTGTCCGTAGGTGTTAATATATGAACATAAGAAAATAAGGAGTCTGCAATAGGCCGGTTGGCCTGTGCATGGCAGCTCCTGTCGAGAGTTACTACCACTCTCTATCATCCATGAATCCATCTAGCCTCCTTTTGAAACTTTCCAGAGTTCCCGCACTTACTACAAAGTTACTAAGCTTGTTCCACTCGTCCACCACCCTATTTGTGAACCAGTTTCTTCCTATCTCCCTCCTAAACCTAAACTTATCCAACTTGAATCCGTTGCTCCGAGTCCTATCCTGCTCGGATATTATAAGAACTCTATCTATATCCCCTTTATTGATTCCTTCCACCCACTTAAATACTTCTATCATATCTTCCCGCACTCTTCGTCTTTCTAGGGAATGCAAGTTAAGTTTCTTTAACCTATCCTGATATGGAAGGTTTCTAAGTCCCGGAATCATTTTTGTCATTCTTCGCTGCACCGACTCTAGTGAATTTATATCCATTCTATAATAGGGGCACCAGAACTGAACCGCATAATCGAGGTGCGCCCTGACTAGCGCAAGATATAGTTGCAATAAGACCTTGGTTTCTTGTTACTTACACTTAGATATAAAACCCAATACTTGTTTGCCTTATTTTGAACATTGCTAATTGTTTTCTAGGCTGTAGGTCCAAATAGCTTTGCTAAGTACCCCTAGGTCTCTTTCTTCATACAAGTCGACTCTAGGTTGATGTTGTTAAGGCTGTATACATTATAAGTATTTGTTCTTCCATTATTAAGCACGCTGCACTTGCTGGTGTTGAATTCTCATTTCGCTATTTTTCAGACCACCCTGCAGTTTATTTAGATCCTCCTGTAACGCATTTGCATCCTGCCCTGAATTAATTTGCCGCCCTATTTTGGTGTCATCCGCAAACTTGCTTATGTCACTGCTGATCCCAATATCTAAATCGTTTATGTAGATTATGAACAAGAGTGGGCCTAGTACTGACCCCTGGGGAACCCCACTGGTTACACGGCCCCACTCAGATTTAACACCATCTACGCTGACCCTCTGCGTTCTATCGGTGAGCCATGATTTTATCCAAATTAAAACTTTCCCCTCGATACCATGAGCCTTAATTTTTCTCAGAAGCCTCTGATGCGGTACTCTGTCAAATGCTTTGCTAAAGTCGAAGTAAATAACATCGTAATTTTCGTCATTATCTACCATGTAGATTAATTTGCTTCTCTCTAGATGCGATCGGATGCTATCTGCTATAATTGATTCAAGAAATTTCCCCACTACTGACGTCAAACTGATCGGCCGGTAATTTGACGCTGATGCTCTGTCTCCCTTTTTGAATATGGGTACTACATTTGCCTGTTTCCACAACTCTGGCACAACTCCAGTGTCATATGATTTTGTAAATAAGTTTACGAGGGGTCCGCTAATCTGTTCCCTACACTCTTTTAAGACTCGAGGGAAAATTTCATCCGGCCCTGGGGATTTTGTATTCTTTAGTTTATTTAACTTCTTAAGAACATCCTCTTTTCTGATAGT
Source organism: Homarus americanus (assembly GCF_018991925.1). NCBI lineage: Eukaryota > Metazoa > Arthropoda > Malacostraca > Decapoda > Nephropidae > Homarus > Homarus americanus. The sequence continues at coordinate 32,333 of NW_024714082.1, forward strand.
GATATTCTTTAATTTCTCTTCTTCCTTTCCCTTAAATATCAGTTCCACCTCCGGAATTTCATCGCAAATTTCTTCTGTGAAAACTGATAAGAAGTAGCTGTTCAATGCTTTGCTTATTTCTTCACTGCCATTTACCAATTCTCCCCTCCCTGACTTTAAAGGCCCAACTTTGTCCTTGACCTTTGTCCTATATACCTGGACCTCACGTGGTTATGGAGACACCAGGTGGTGTGGTGTTCACGTGGTGCAGTAACTCGTCCGTAGGTGTTAATATGAAGGACCTCAGTGGTCATGGAGACACCGTGCGGTGTGGGGTTAGTGTCACAGTACCTCACTCTCTGCTAGGTGGTGTTGGGTTATCTCATAGTCAGGTGTAAAGCTGACTCTCTGTTGTTCCCAGGGTGGAGTGATTAACACCTCCTGGTCAGAAGATGGTGGTCAGTTCCCAGGGGTGCTTATCCCACTGGTGGGTCACGGCTCTCACTGGTACTGTCTTGTGCTGAATTCACTGGCTTAAACACTGTTCATCACTGTTCAACACTGATCCCACTTCTTTCCGAAACGAAATTGTCACTTTTGATGATGTTGATATCCCGGTGGTGAGGATGGGTCCGGGAGAGGGACTTGGGGAATGGCCGAACATGGCCAAGGGGGGCAGTGGGAGCAGCGCCTGATAGGTCTTGACCCTCCGGTGGTCAAAGATGTAGTGTGTATGTGCGTGTGTGTGTGTGTGTTGTAAGCAGCGTTCACCAGCTATATACTGTACCAATCACATAGCCAATTCACCAATAGATGCCAGATATTACCAGCAGTGACAAGGGAATATTGTTCACAAACGTACATAAAAAAAAAGTCATAACTTATAATACTTGATATATATAATTGAGTTTGGGTATTATAGTGAGTATAGGGATTTATGATTAGTATTATATGTACTTGTATATTAATAATGCATTGGTTAATATATAGAAACTAATAAATGTTGAGTACTTACTGTAGGCGAGGGAGTACTTGATGAATAAGAGATAAGTATTATAGTACTCTTCTCACTATTATAATACTCAATTTGAATAAAACGAGGGTTTGTACGTTTATTTAATACTTGTCCTTGTATTTTCAGGTATGTTGGTAAGGAGTGTATGTTGAGTCCGTGAGTATTATGATATTGAGTCCATAAGTATTATAGTTGTTGAGTACGTGAGTATTATAATGTTGAGTCCGTGAGTATTATGATCTTGAGTCCGTGAGTATTATAGTTGTTGAGTACATGAGTATTATAATGTTGAGTCCGTGAGTATTATGATCTTGAGTCCGTGAGTATTATAGTTGTTGAGTACATGGGTATTATAATGTTGAGTCCGTGAGTATTATGATCTTGAGTCTGTGAGTATTATAGTTGTTGAGTACATGAGTATTATAATGTTGAGTCCTTGAGCATTATAGTAATTAATCTTAAAGTATAATGACCTTTAGAGGTGAAATAAATCTTCAAATAATCCTTGTAGTGTAACTGAAAGCGACAGCAATTTGTTTAACCTTTGCTTAAAACCTTTTATGTTATCATAGCTTCAGAGGAGAAGGATTTAAGTGGGTTTTCTGTTGTTGTTGTTTTGTTTTGTTTTTTGAAGGGGGGGGGGTTGCTGATCAGTCTTTCTGTCACATTTACAAACAATTGAAAGGGTCTCAATTGTCTCTCTTATTATTGACAACTTAATATATATAACCTTTCTCACTCTTTTATTCTCCAATGTCAGTAGACAATAATATTAAAACGGGGGTCTTCTCGGATGGGTTCCACTGGTCGGGAAGGTTGTGGACCCCAGGGCCTAAACTGACGCCTCCATGGTTGCTGGAGGATCGGCATTTTTCACACTTCATTTTTCCAACATTCGCGGCCTGAGATCCAATTTTCCTTCTGTGGAACACCATCTATTAACCTCTTCCCCCGACCTCTTACTAGTATCTGAACTTCAACTGACCAAAACAACTTCACCCAAACCTTATCAAGTCTCCAACTACAACCTTTATACCTCTTTCCATTCTAAGGGAGGTGTATGAGCCTACTGCAACACACGTACACCTATAGCTCGACTCACGGATCTTGAATCTTCCCTTAATGATGTCATCTGGCTCAAAATATCTCTACCAACTATGACTATTTTTCTTTGTTTCCTATACTGTTCTCTCAACTCAACCAACTATTTGGAACTCTTTGACTATCTCACTACTTGCCATGAGTCGTTGCTATCCACACACCCCAAAATAGAGATCCTCTACCTTGGAGATTTTAATGTACGTACATCACAGAGAGTGGCTTGGCTCTGCAAAGGATGACCCAGGAGGAGTTGAGGCACTCTCTTTTCCTTACTTAATGATCTGGAACAACTAGTTAAACACCCTACACGTGTGCTAGATCGACATGATCAACTTACTAACATTCTTGATCTTTGTTTTACCTCTAATCCAACACACTATTCATACTCAATTTCTGCCCCCTTAGGGTCTTCTGATCACAAACTTATTTCTATAAAATTTAACTGGGCACGACCACCTCCCCCACCTCCCCTGTAAATGTCATCTATGGCACTATCGGAGGGCAAACTGGCAATCTTCGCGAGAATTGTACTCCGACTTTCCTTGGGATGAATGGTGCTTTTTCCCAGCATTGGTGTAGTTGTACAGGGTGGTATGAGTGCTTTTATCATATCTTCTACCAAAACTTTCACTTTACAATCATGGGTTGATCGCTCCTCTTCTCTTGCATGTAGGGAGAGAGATAGGGCGTACCAGGTTAAGAAACTATCTCCTCCACTTTCATTACTTCTAGGAAGTGTTGAAAATTTATTCTTCGTAGGGCCAAGCGGAATTATATAAAAAGAAAGACCGCTGTCCTGACTAACTCTTCTTCTAGTAAATCCTTCTGGTCCTTAACCAAAAACGTCTGTAATAACTCCTGCACTCCCTCTTTTCCTCCTCTCTTCTGACCTGATACCTCTATAGCCAACTCTCCCCCTGATAAAGCCAATCTCTTTGGCACCTTATTCTCCGCTAACTCCACCTTAGACGATTCCAACCCTATCCCTCCTACTCCTGCTCCTCCTACTGAACCTATGCACTTTCCTATAATCTCCACTCGTACGGTTGCTGGTGTGTTATCCAGGTTGGATGTGAGTAAGGCGCATGGACCGGACGGAATACCCCCTCGTGTTCTGAGGGAGTGTGCTGAAATCCGGCCCCTGTACTTTCTCGCCTCTTTCGCCTTTGCTTCAAAACCCAAACTTTTCCTTCTTCTTGGAAGCATGCTTCGGTTCAGCCCATCCGGAAGAAGGGTAACCATTCCAATCCCTCCAACTATCGCCCCAACTTCATCCCTCTCTAAGATTTTCAAAACTATCTTAAACTCTCATTTTCTCCATCACCTTGAACTCATTTCTCTTTTGTCGGATCACCAGTATGGCTTTCGTCAGGCGAGATCTACTGGTGATCTGCTCTCCTACTGCACCCATCTTTGGTCATCCTCTCTTCGGGATTATGGGGAAACTTTCGTCGTGGCCCTCGACATCTCCAAAGTATTTGACAGGGTATGGCACAAGTCTTTACTTTCTAAACTTCCCTCTTATGGTTTCTCTCCCCCACTTTGTTCTCTAATCTCTAGCTTCCTTGAGAACCGATCTATGGCAGTTGTTGTCGAGGGATCGATCTCTCGCTCTTTCTCTACCAATAGTGGTGTCCCAGTGGGTTCTCTTCTTTCACTTACTCTCTTCCTTCTTTTTATCAATGACTTACTTTACGCTACGACTAATTCTGTCCATTTTTACGCTGATGATTCTACTCTTCACTCTTCTTCACATTTTTCCCTTCCACCTAATTTTCAAACTAGATGTTTCTAGGCCTGATATCATTATATGTATCAATGCGGATCTGTGCAGCATCTCCGAATGGGGAGATGGAAACTTGGTTAAATTCAATAGTAATAAAAGACAGTATTTACCAATAACACTTTCCAAATTAGACGATCTCCCACCAATCACATTTCAGGACGCAATCATTTTGCCAAATTCTAAAATAGATATGCTAGGCCTCACCATTTCCTCTAATATGTCATGGAAGCCACACATCCTCAACATTGCTAAAGCTGCCTCCCGAAAGCTGGGAATGCTGTACAGATGCCGTAGCTACTTCACTCCTGAGCAGTTGCTTCAAGTTTATAAGGGATTCATTCGTCCTAACTTGGAGTACTGCTCTCATATCTGGGGTGGCTCTTCTTCTGTCCAACTGTTAGTTGATAATCTCTCTTCCCTTTTTCTTCGCCGCATTGTTGCTTCACTCTCTCTCTTTTACAGTTACTTTAACGGGCAATGTTCGGTGGATTTGGCATCCTGTGTACCGCCGGCAAGGCTGTGGGCTAGTAACACTCGTCTTGCCCGCGGTACCCACCGTTTCTGTGTGGATATGGGCCACATCCTTCTTTCCTCACACAGCCAAACTGTGGAATGCTCTGCCTTCTTCTGTGTTTCCACACTCATACAATCTGTGTCACTTTAAAAAGCTGGTTTTCCGGCATCTTCGTAGTGTAGAGTAATACAATTTTTGTCTCTTCTATCTTTAACTTCTTTACCCTTATTTTTTCGCCCTCTAGGTCCCGTTGTGGGTCGATGACCTGCGCCCGTGTGAGACATTCCCCGTAAAAAAAGAAAAAGGTCATCATCACCTTCAGGCTACCGAAGATCTTTAACTACAGTCGGGGTTCAGGTTTCTATCTTCGTTTCATCTCGGGGATTTCCTAGACACCTGTTTTTTCTATACAAAGGTTCTGTAGTTCCAAGCCGGAGCGGTGTGGCTTCTTGTCACAGTTCCAGGCTCACTTCTGTTGATTCTAGTTCGATGGTATTTTTCGTGTTGACTCTGCAGGTGTTTGTTTATTTGTATTGTTAAATTGAGTTTGATGTGATGGGTTATTTTGTGTTTGTGTGATTGCTCTCTCCTCTCCTCTCCTCTCCTCTCCTCTCTCTCAAAGAGTATATCCTCCTTAAAGATAATTCTAAAGATTGTTTTAAAACTTCACCTCCGCCACTACACTGACGGAAAACGGGAGTGACAAAGCTGGTAACAGGTTGGTGGGTAACGGTGAGTCATGGTGAATCATAGTGGGTCATGGTGAGTCACAGTGGGTCATGGTGAGTCACAGTGGGTCATAATGGGTCATGGTGGGTCACAGTGGGTCATGGTGAGTCACAGTGGGTCATGGTGGGTCACAGTGGGTCATGGTGGTCACGGTGGGTCACGGTTGATCATGGTGGGTCACGGTGGGTCATGGTGGGTAACGATGGGTCATGTTGAATCATAGTGGGTCATCGTAAGTCACAGTGGGTCATAGTGGGTCATGGTGGGTCATGGTGGGTCACGGTGGGTCACGGTGGATCATGGTGGGTCACGGTGGGTCGCAGTAGGTCACGATGGGTCACGATAGGTCATGGTGGGTCACAAAACGCAGGCAAGTAAATGGAAATTATGATCAATTAATTATTCACGTTTGTAAATTATCTTAGGGAATGTAAGAGCAATTACCACCACTGTGAGGTTTGGCGGGAAGGGAGGGAATGAGGAGGAGATCATGGTGGCGTCTGTTTGTCATGTGTGTGATTTTATTTATCGGTTTTGGTTTAGTTTTAATATTATTTTTTGGATCATGAGGCTGAGTTAGTTTTTTTATTGAATATCTTATATGTCTGTCTGTCTGTCTCTGTCTGTCTGTCTTGTGCTGCAGTTTTATGGAGGAGTTTAATTGTTATTGTATTTTCGTATTAAAGTATTCTAACCTAACGTAACGTAACGTAACCTAACCTAACCTAACCTAATCAAGTATAATATATCCTAAGCTAGCCTAACAAAGCCTGATCTATCTTAATCTAAACTACCCTAACTTAATCTAACCCAACTTAACCTAACCCAACCTTCCAAATAGCATTAGAGTGTTTGATCATCAGGTGAGATAAACAGCCTGAGTGACTGATCTTCAGTGTGTGTGTGTGTGTGTGTGTGTGTGTGTGTGTTATTTATAAACTCACTTAAGGTAACAATATGTTCTCATTACCTGCAGGAACACTTTTGCAAGTATTATGTTTTCAGTCTGTATTTCTGTCTCTGCACCCGTCTATGCGTCTGTCTCTGCGTCCCTCTATACGTCCGTTTATGCAGCTGTCTGTGCTTCCGTTTGTGTCTCCCTCAGTGGATCTGTCTGTGCGTTCCTCGATGGGTCTGTATGTCCGTGTGGCATTTGTAAACACGGTAATACGAGAAGGACTGTTTTGGCGAGGCAAGGAACTCTATTGTAGCGAGGTAGAGAACTGTTATGGCGAAATAGGGAGCTGTAATGGCGAGGCGAGGAACTGTTGTGGTGAGGCGAGTTATTCTGTTGTGTCGAGGTAAAGAAATGGTTGTGGCGAGGCGGGAAATTTTGTTTTGGCGAGGTAAGGGACTGTTGTAGCGAGGATGGGGACTGTTATGGCGAGGCAGGGGACTGTTATGGCGAGGCAAGGATGATGCTGTGGCGAGGCGGAGGAATTTGCCAACCTGAAATTAGAACGAGTCTGACAGGTAAGACACATAACGTGTTACCTGAGACAAATATTTTTATTCTCAGATTATTAATTCAATTCCTTCAGTATCTTTATCGGTAATAACAATATAAGTCTGATTTGGCCGGAATTAGTTTGGTTAGGTTAGGTCAGATTAGGTTAGGTTTGGATGGGTATATCTCGAGGGTGAATCCAGGGGAGTACATTTTAAGTGTATTAACCTGTACTAGTTAACCATATGACCACCTTTAGTAAATTAAGTGTATACATGTTTCAATACAATATATATATATATATATATATATATATATATATATATATATATATATATATATATATATATATATATATATATATATATATATATATATATATATATATATATATATACATATATATATATATATATATATATATATATATATATATCCATATATATATATATATATATATACATATATATATATATATATATATATATATATATAATATATAATATATATATATATATTATGTATATATATATATATATATATATATATATATATATATATCTTTATATATAATATATATATTTATGTATACTGTACTCAGATATTTTCTCAAGGAATATTTGCCGTAACTCAAAAGGATTACATTCTTTTTTTTTTAACTCTAGCTTATTAATTCTCACAGATACACTCTCCATGAACCAAGGTTTCAAATAAACTTTGTTTGGCAATGGTTCACACAAATCTACAATATTATATTCACACAACATCTGGCAAAGTTTTTTAGTATAAGTATTCATCTTAAAATTACTAGTAATTGCATTAGTAAATTTATCAACAGCAGACTTCAGATACCCATCACCACTCCTAATAAGCCTTAGAGTAGAAATGACAGTCAACTCCCTAATTCTGTGTACTGTATTATGCTCGGGACATTTAGCTCCATCCTCATAATCTCTATTCTTGTCGTCTTTGGACAACCAAGCACAATCCTCATTGCTTCATTCTGAATAAGCTCTAATAGCCTAAGATCTTTTCCTGAGTAAGAAGCTAGAACTGGAGCTGAATAATCAATGATACTCCTAACTGTACTCAAGTATGTACATAGATCTTAAAACTGGTATACCAACACCATTTGCTCTATTTGACAAAACTTTCAGAGGTTTTAGCCTCGCTGTACATATATTTTTGACATAAGTAATTTGATCCTTAACATTATTATTTACACCCGCAAACATTCCCAGATATTTGTAACTGGATACTTTTTGCAATTTTATTCCATTTAGCCAAAATTCTTTTCCATTTACTGCCCTTCACTGAGATTTGGTTTTATTTTAATTAATGACCAGTCCCAAGGAGAGACAAAGATACTGCAGCTGATCAATGACCCTAGACATATCTTCCTCATTCTTACATCAGATCAGAATGTCATCAGCATAAATACATACTTGGGACTCGCCCTGAAATTTGTAACTAGCTATTCTGTCCATAAGAATATTAAAAAGCATAGGGCTAAGAACGCCACCTTGTGGGGTACCCAACCCTAGATTTTTTTCTTCCGATTCATGACCTTGAAACCAGACACTCACTTTTCTGTTAG
>NW_024714083.1:0-7661 GCF_018991925.1 Homarus americanus
GAGGTGTACCTGGGAGTGTCAAAGGTGTACCTGGGAGATGTCAGTGGTGTACCTGGGAGTGTCATTTATGTACCTGGGAGTGTCAGAGGTGTACCTGGAAGTGTCAGGGCTGAAAGTGTCAGAGGTGTAACTGGGAGTGACCTGCGGTGTACCTGGGAGTGTCAGAGGTGTACCTGGGAGAGTCAGAGGTGTACCTGGGAGTATCGGAGGTGTACCTGGGAGTGTGGGAGTGTCGGAGGTGTACCTGGGAGTGTCAGGGGTGTAATTGGGAGTGTCAGGGGTGTACCTGGGAGTGTCAGAGGTGTACCTGGAAGTGTCAAAGGTGTACCTGGAAGTGTCAGAGGTGTACCTGGGAGTGTCTGAGGTGTACATGGGAGTGTCAGAGGTGTACCTGGGAGTGTCAGAGGTGTACCTGGGAGTGTCAGTGGTATACCTGGGAGTGTCATTGGTGTACCTATTAGTGTCATAGGTGTACCTGGAAGTGTCAGAGGTGTACCTGGAAGTGTCAGAGGTGTAACTAGGAGTGTCTAAGGTGTACCTGGAAGTGTCAGAGGTGTACCTGGGAGTGTCAGGGGTGTACCTGGAAGTGTCAGCGGTGTACCTAGGAGTGTCAGAAGTGTACCTGGGAGTGTCTGAGGTGTACCTGGGAGTGCCAGACGAGAACCAGGGAGTGTAAGAGGTGTACCTGGGAGTGTCAGTGGTGCACCTGGGAATGTCAGGGTGTTCCTGAGAGTGTCAAGGTGTGCCTGGGGAGTGTCAGAGGAGTACCTGGGAGTGTCAGAAGGTGTACCTGGGAATGTCAGTGTACCTGGGAGTGTGAGGGTGTACCTGGGGTGTCAGAGGTGTACTGGGGTGTCAGAGGTGTACCTGGGAGTGTCATGGGTGTACCTGGGAGTGTCAGAGGTGTACCTGGGGTTCAGAGGTGTACCTGGGAGGAGGTGTAACTGGGAGTGTCAGAAGTGTATCTGGGAGTGTCAGAGATGTACCTGGGAGTGTCATTCATGTACCTGGGAGTGTCAGAGGTGTACCTGGAAGTGTCAGGGCTGGAAGTGTCAGAGGTGTACCTGGGAGTGTCAGAGGTGTACCAGGGAGTGTCAGGGGTGTACCTGGGAGTGTCAGGGGTGTACCTGGAAGTGTCAGAGGTGTACTTGGGAGTGTCTGAGGTGTACCTGGGAATGTCTGAGGTGTACCTGGGAGTGTCAGTTTTGTACCTGGGAGTGTCATTTGTAATGCGACATAAACACAATGAGAGGAAGAATATAAATAAGTAAGACTAGAGAGTAGAGATGTAAAGATAGGAAACTTGGTAGCGTGGCCTGGATGTTATTTGCACAGCGTCACTACGCTTATCTTATCTCGTATGTCAATACACATATATCACTTCTTAAAGGGACAACTTGTTAAACACCTCTTGATACAACTATTTATTACTTCAATCAATGACATGGACACATTAATATCACTATTATATCGGGGTACTAACACATCATGCTTTACGTTACTTGACACTGACTCTCGGACACACCTGAGTGAATACACTTCCCACAGTAGGTAACTCACCCTAGGACGTTCTGACAAGACTCACGTGTACCCTGACGTAGGCCCAGTGAGTGCTGGCTGGGCTGCCTCCTATGAGAGGCTTCTGCTTAGCTGGGGTCTGGTCGGGAAGTCCCCTTCCCGACCTGGGGAGAGGGTGAGCTTGACTCTGAGAATCTCCAGAGTAATGAGCGTCTCCTCAGAATGTTCAAATGACAACCAGGATCAGAATGATATCAGAATGGTAATGGAATATTGAATGCCCGTGGACGGGACTGTAGGGCCTTTATATGGGGTCGGCCCAGCCGGCTTCTGACCTCTAACAATTAACACTAAACTGGTTTGATCTGGATAATTGTGTGCAGGTGTGGTCCTGGCCAGGTGTCTTGGCTAGGTGCGGTTGTAGGTCACCGGCTCACGTCATTAGGGTCGACCTGAGGTGTGTCAACCTGGAATGTGGTGGTACCACGAGGTCTGTGGTGTACTTGTTGTTATATGTGACATAATTCTGGGCTGTAAGCTTTGGTCTGACAATCAGTCATTACACCTCCCGCCAAGACCAAAGCTTCATCACAGAGACTGATGTCACATATAGACAGCAACATCACGTGTGGTATCAAAGATAATCCCTGGGGCGCTAACATAGTCTCATATTTACAAACACCGATCTCATAGGTGTATGTTTTTCTACTGGCGCTAGTTTGATCTGACAAAGCTCACTATACCTCCCGCCAAGATCAAAGCTTCTATGCCAGGAGAAAAAGGAAACATAGCAAGTGAACATAGAATGAAAAAATCCTTCATATGTAGCATAGTGTCCGAGGCAACCTTGCAAATCACATTCTACAAACAACAACAGGTGTTACATTTCCATGTCAAAATAATAATTCATCTCAGTCAGTAATATAGCTACAACATCGTGTTTCATAGTCCAAGACATTGATCAAATGAACTCATAGAAAAAAGTGAGACTAAAAAAAGACATTCTTTGTAGTAAACATCAACAAAATCAGAGAAAATACTTCAAAATACACAAAAAATTTTCCTACTTCACATATTAGGGTATTGATATCTTTTTATTATACATCAACAACATCAGTACATTAGTTGGGTCCGGCATAGCTTACGTCTTCCATCCAGCTGGTATCTGAAAAATAGGGGATGGCGGCAGCTCAGCAGCTGTAGTCGGTTGGTCCTTCATCATCGACTTTCTTGTGATGTCAGGACAGCACATCTTCTGTCTTCTTTCTTCACATAGCACATCTTCTGTCTTCTTTCTTCACATACCGCACCTTGTAGGTCGTTTCTCCACACCTTCTTACTTCTTCTCACTTCCTCCTGGTTTCTATACTCTTCCAGACGAGTTTTCTGTCCCATCTGCGTTCTTCCTCTATACATCTTCATTTTCATATTCCAGATGAATTTTTCTGCTCCATCTGAGTTTCTTTATACATCTTCGTTTTCCGTCATATTCCAGATGAATTTTTCTGCTTCATCTGCATTTCTTCTCTGCAACATCATAATTTTCAACATATTCCAGACGATTTTCTGTTCATCTGCCGTCGGCCCCCTTCCGGCCGGGATGAAAGCCGGTCCACTGTTTGGGCTGTCGTCTCCTTAGATGACTCGTAAGGCAGGTTCCGCGGACCAGGGCTCGCCCTCCGTACGTGAGTGTCGGCGAGACCAAAGACCGTCCTGTCTTACACCTTCCACAGTGGTGAATCCCTCCCTGGCTGGGCTCACCAGGGTTCGTTGTGTGGCGATCCATTCCACACTCCTTACTTCCTAAAGTAGAAAAATATAAAATCTTCTTAATCCTATACCAAGGGAGGACTTGAAAGAAGTGACGTGGTGTGTGGTGGGTTTCGTGCTGCCTTCATCAAGCTGCATTCATCACGCTGCTTTCATCATGCTGGTTCTTCTCTGCTCGTATGTACTGTGGTTGACGTCCGGCTGGCCATGGGTGGTACTGTGTGTGACATTTGACAGAGAAACAATCCTAAAGGGGTGATGGATTAGTTGGAAGTGCATTCGCAAAAAAAAAGTTCACTTTATACGATACGTCAATGTTTGGCAACTATCATTTCCGTCACGACAATGTTCTCATCAGGCTGGGTCGGGGAGTGAAGCTCTGCGCACTACACTGAATATCATTTATCACTGCGCTTCAAAGAGTACATCACAAATCATAATAGCATAAAGATACACTGAGTGAAGCTCTGCATTCATCGCAATATTACTTTATATTAACCATCATCATCAACACACAGCTCACGGGACAAAAGACGGGGGATCAGTGTGGTCAAGCGAGGCGGGGCAGGTCAGAAGGACGTGAGGTCACCCGAGCGGGGTGGGGCGAGGCGGGGCGGGGCGAGGCGAGGCTGGCCAGGCCCAGCCAGGCTGGTGCGTTGCGGGTGAGGTGGGGAGGAGCCGAGGCGTGGTTGATCGGGCCAGACCGAGGCTTCGCGGGGCGGGGAGGTGCACGGAACGGAGGGGCGGGGCAGGGCAGGGCAGGGATGGGAGGAAGGGTAAGGAGGGTGAGGTAAGGATTAGGACAGGGAGGAGGATGTAGGTTAAAAGACATGTTAAGTTATAACAGTTAGTACAGACACCGCTTTCATCACTGAAACACAATGGCTACATTTAACACTGACCAACAATCAAACTGCACTTGGGCTACTGAGAATGCCACAGATAGCGGGTGACACTGAGAAATTACGTTAAGCACTGAACATATTTCTAGTAAAAATTCGCGCCTACCACGACGAGACATTTACTTGAGCTGTAACGGGGACACATTAGGACACTTTTCACGCTACTAGCAGGAACTTCTTATTACGCACTTTTGAACTAACGAGCCAGGTGTTATGGCTAACGGGGGAGGGCATGGGTTTACGTTAAGTACACTGTTAGCAATAACAATGGACGAGGAGGGCGTGGGTTAACGTCATAGTTCGCTACCACCAATGTAATGCGACATAAACACAATGAGAGGAAGAATATAAATAAGTAAGACTAGAGAGTAGAGATGTAAAGATAGGAAACTTGGTAGCGTGGCCTGGATGTTATTTGCACAGCGTCACTACGCTTATCTTATCTCGTATGTCAATACACATATATCACTTCTTAAAGGGACAACTTGTTAAACACCTCTTGATACAACTATTTATTACTTCACTCAATGACATGGACACATTAATATCACTATTATATCGGGGTACTAACACATCATGCTTTACGTTACTTGACACTGACTCTCGGACACACCTGAGTGAATACACTTCCCACAGTAGGTAACTCACCCTAGGACGTTCTGACAAGACTCACGTGTACCCTGACGTAGGCCCAGTGAGTGCTGGCTGGGCTGCCTCCTATGAGAGGCTTCTGCTTAGCTGGGGTCTGGTCGGGAAGTCCCCTTCCCGACCTGGGGAGAGGGTGAGCTTGACTCTGAGAATCTCCAGAGTAATGAGCGTCTCCTCAGAATGTTCAAATGACAACCAGGATCAGAATGATATCAGAATGGTAATGGAATATTGAATGCCCGTGGACGGGACTGTAGGGCCTATATATGGGGTCGGCCCAGCCGGCTTCTGACCTCTAACAATTAACACTAAACTGGTTTGATCTGGATAATTGTGTGCAGGTGTGGTCCTGGCCAGGTGTCTTGGCTAGGTGCGGTTGTAGGTCACCGGCTCACGTCATTAGGGTCGACCTGAGGTGTGTCAACCTGGAATGTGGTACCACCACGAGGTCTGTGGTGTACTTGTTGTTATATGTGACATAATTCTGGGCTGTAAGCTTTGGTCTGACAATCAGTCATTACACATTCATGTACCTGGGAGTGTTAGAGGTGTACCTGGGAGTGTTAGAGGATTACCTGGGAGCATGAGAGGAGTAACTGGGAGCCTCAGAGGTGTACCTGGGAATGTCAGAGGTGTACCTGGGAGTGTCAGAAGTGTTCCTGGGAGTGTCAGTGGTGTACCTGGTAGTGTCATTGGTGTACCTGGGAGTGTCAGAGGTGTACCTGGAAGTGTCAGAGGTGTATCTGAAAGTGTCAGAGGTGTACCTGGGAGTGTCTGAGGTGGGAATGCCAGGAGGTGTGCCAGAGGTCAGAAGAGTTGGAGTGTCAGTGGAAAACCTAGAGTGTCATGGGTAAACGGTACCTGAGAGTGTCAGAGGTGTAACTGGGAGCATCAGAGGTGTACCTGGGATTGTCGGGGTGTACCTGGGAGTGTCTGGGGTGTAACTGGGAGTGTCAGGAAGTGTACCTGGGAGGTCAGAGGTGTGCCTGGGAGGTACCACCTGGGAGTGTCAGGGGTGTACCTGGGAGTGTCAGGGGTGTACCTGGGAGTGTTAGGGGTGTAACTGGGAGTGTCTGAGGTGTACCTGGGATTGTCAGAGGTGTACGTGGGAGAGTCAGAGGTGTACCTGACAGTGTCAGAGGTATACCTGGGAGTGATTGAGGTGTACTTGGGAGTGTCGGAGGTGTACCTGGGAATGTCAGAGGTGTACCTGGGAGTGTCTGACGTGTACCTGGGAGATGTCAGTGGTGTACCTGGGAGTGTCATTCATGTACCTGGGAGTGTTAGAGGTGTACCTGGAAGTGTCAGGGCTGGAAGTGTCAGCGGTGTACCTGGGAGTGACAGCGGTGTACTTGGGAGTAACAGAGGTGTACCTGGGAGTGTCAGAGGTGTACCTGGGAGTGTCGGAGGAGTACCTGGGAGTGTTAGGGGTGTACCTGGGAGTGTCATTCATGTACCTGGGAGTGTCAGAGGTGTACCTGGAAGTGTCAGGGCTGGAAGTGTCAGAGGTGTACCTGGGAGTGTTAGAGGATTCCCTGGGAGCATCAGAGGAGTACCTGGGAGTGTCAGTGGTGTACCTGGTAGTGTCATTCGTGTACCTGGGAGTGTCAGAGGTGTACCTGGAGGTGTCAGAGGTGTATCTGGAAGTGTCAGAGGTGTACCTGGGAGTGTCTGAGGTGTACCTGGGAATGTCAGAGGGGTACCTGGGAGTGTCAGAAGTGTACCTGGGAGTGTCAGTGGTGTACCTAGGAGTGTCATGGGTGTACCTGGGAGTGTCAGAGGTGTACCTGGAGTACTGTAGAGGTATACTCTGGGATTGTCAGAGGTGTACCTGCAGAGTGTCTGAGGGGAATCGAGTGTCAGAAGTGTACCTGTGAGTGTCAGAGGTGTACCTGAGAGTGTTGAAGTGGTGTACCTGGGAGTGTTAGGTGTACCTGGGAGTGTCAGGTGTACCTGGGAGCAGCTAGGGGTGTAACTGGGAGTGTCGGAGGTGTAACTGGGAGTGTCGGAGGTGTAACTGGTAGTGTCTGAGGTGTACCTGGGATTGTCAGAGGTGTACCTGAGAATGTCAGAAGTGTACCTGGGAGAGTCTGAGGTGTACCTGGGAGATGTCAGTGGTGTACCTGGGAGTGTAATTCATGTACCTGGGAGTGTTAGAAGTGTACCAGGTGTGTCAGGGCTGGAAGTGTCAGCGGTGTACCTGGGAGTGACAGCGGTGTACTGGGGAGTGTCAGAGGTGTACCTGGGAGTGTCAGAGGTGTACCTGGGAGTGTCGGAGGAGTACCTGGGAGTGTCAGGGGTGTACCTGGAAGTGTCAGAGGTGTACCTGGGAGTGTCTGAGGTGTACCTGGGAGTGTCAGAGGTGTACTTGGGGGTGTCAGTTGTGTACCTGGGAGTGTCAGACGAGACCCAGGGAGTGTAAGAGGTGTACCTGAGAGTATCAGTGGTGTACCAGGGAGTGTCAGAGGTGTACATGGGAGTGTCAGGTGTACCTGGGAGTGTTAGAGGTGTTCCTGAGAGTGTCAGAGGTGTACCGGTCAGTGTCAGAGGTATATCTGGGAGTGTTTGAGGTGTACCTGGGAGTGTCGGAGGTGTACCTGGGAATGTCAGAGGTGTACCTGGGAGTGTCAAAGGTGTACCTGGGAGATGTCAGTGGTGTACCTGGGAGTGTCATTCATGTACCTGGGAGTGTCAGAGGTGTACCTGGAAGTGTCAGGGCTGAAAGTGTCAGAGGTGTATCTGGGAGTGACCTGCGGTGTACCTGGGAGTGTCAGAGGTGTACCTGGGAGTGTCAGAGGTGTACCTGGGAGTGTCGGAGGTGTA
>NW_024714084.1:0-3847 GCF_018991925.1 Homarus americanus
CTCGTACTTCCTTCGTTCCAGTACATTGCTCTGCTGACCTGGGTCTTGGCCCTCACCTTTGAGCTGGGTGTTAATTGCTTACCTTGAACTGGGTCATTGGCCCTCACCTTTGACCTGGGTCATGGTCCTCACCTTTGACCTGGGTCATGGTCTTCACCTTGACCTGGGTCTGGCCTCACTTTGACCTGGGTCATGGTCCTCCCACCTGCTGACCTGGGTCTTATTTTTCCACCTTTGACCTGGGTCATGGTCTTCACCTTTGACCTGGGTCATGGTCCTCTGCTGACCTGGGTCTTCCCTCCTTTGACCTGGTCATGGTCCTCACTGACCTGGGTCGGTCTCTCTGGCCTGGGTCATGGTTCCTGCCTGGTGTGGTCCTCTGTGACCTGGGTCGTGGCCTCACCTTTGATTTGTGGTGGGTGTGGTCTTCTTGACCTGGGTCATGGTCTTCATTTGACCTGGGTCATGGTCTCACATTTGACCTGGGTCATGGTCTTACCTTTGACCTGGGTCATTGGTCTTC
Organism: Homarus americanus; assembly: GCF_018991925.1. Classification (NCBI taxonomy): domain Eukaryota; kingdom Metazoa; phylum Arthropoda; class Malacostraca; order Decapoda; family Nephropidae; genus Homarus; species Homarus americanus. Next base: position 524 of record NW_024714084.1, read on the forward strand.
TGTGACCTGGGTCATGGTCTCACCTTTGACCTGGGTTCATGGCCTCACCTTTGACCTGGGTCATGGTCTTCACTTTTGACCTGGGTCTGGTCACTCTGCTGGCTGGGTCCTTGGTCCTCCCTGCTGACCTGGGTGTGGTCTCCACCTTTGACCTGGGTCATGGTCTCCTGTGACCTGGGTCATGGTCCTCTGCTGACCTGGGTCTGGTCACACCTTTGACCTGGGTCATGGTCTCTGCTGACCTGGGTCTTGGCTTGACAAGCCTGGGTCATTGGCCCTCACCTTTGACCTGGGTCATGGCCCTCCTGACCTGGGTCATGGTCCTCTGCTGACCTGGGTCATGGCCCTCCTGCTGACCTGGGTCATGGTCACTGACCTGGGTCGCCTCTGCTGACCTGGGTCATGGCCTCACCTTTGACCTGGGTGTGGTCCCCTTTGACCTGGGTCATGGCCTGGCACCTTTGACCTGGGTCATGGTCCTGCTGACCTGGGTCATGGTCCTCACCTTTGACTGGGTCATGGCCCTCGCTGCTGGGTCATTCCCATGACCTGGGTCATGGCCTCACCCTTTGACCTGGGTCATGGCCCTCACCTTTGACCTGGGTCATGGTCCTCACCTTTGACCTGGGTCATGGTCCTCCTGCTGACCTGGGTCATGGTCCTCTGCTGACCTGGGTCATGGTCTCTGCTGACCTGGGTCATGGTCCTCCTGACCTGGGTCGCCTCCTGCTGACCCTGGTCATGGCCCTCTCCTGACTGGGTCATGGCCTCACCTTTGACCTGGTCATGGCCCTCACTGCTTGACCTGGGTCATGGCCCTCACCTTTGACCTGGGTCATGGCCTCACCTTTGACCTGGGTCATGGCCTCCTGACCTGGTGCCTGGGTCTGGCCTCCCACCTTGACCTGGTCTTGGCCCTCACCTTTGACCTGGGTCATGGCCCTCTGCTGACCTGGGTCATGGTCTCACTGCTGACAGCCTGGGTCTGGCCTCACCTTGACCTGGGTCATGGCCTCACCTTTGACCTGGTCATGGTCTCTCCTGACCTGGGTCATGGCCCTCACCCCAGCCTCCTGTGACCTGGGTCTTGGCCTCACCACTGACCTGGGTCATGGCCCTCCCCTGACCTGGGTCATGGTCCTCACACTTTGACCTGGTGCCTCACCCTTTGACCTGGGTCATGGTGGGCCTCCTGTACATTCTAAATGGAACAAGTTTTCTATCTATAGACGGTGGTGATTAACACACACACACACACACACACACACACACACACACCACACACACACACACATCACACACACACACACACACAGAGAGCAAACAGTGCTGCAATAATGTTACTTCAACTTGGGACATAAACACTTACGTCAGTGATGAGTCAGTGTTGTTCCTATGTGCCGCCCCACTCTTGACACATATTCCGCCTCCCTCACACCCCGACCACCCAAACACCCACCGACCCACCCATCATCCCATATGTTCACACCTCACCCCTCCTCCGTCCATCCTGCTCTTCTCCCTCGCCTATTCATTTCACCCACGCCCACACCACCACTTTCACCGTCACCGCCCACACTACCATTCTGCCACCGCTCTTTCTCCCCCTCACCACCCACCACCCACCTGGAAACTTGTTGGGCGGCTGGATAAGGGGTGGGTTTAGAGTGGATGGGCGACGGTGTGGGCGGCGTGGGTGGAGCTTGGGGTGGTGGGGAGGTTGTAGCAGTGGTGTGGGTATCAACAACGGTCGTTATGGTCAGTTGATAAGTACACATCTCTCACCCTCCCTCACCCCTCCCTCATCCTCCCTCATCTCCCCTCATCCCTCTCATCTCCACCCTTCACCTCCTCACCCTCTTCACCCCTCACCTTCCTTCCCCTTCCTTCACCTACCCTCACCTTCCATCCCCCTCACCTTCTTCCTTCACCCCCCTCACCTTCTTCCTACCTCACTTCCTTCCTCCCCTCATCCTTACCTTCCCTTCTCATACCACACGTACATATGTGTGTGTGTGTGTGTGTGTGTACATGTAAACGTGTAGTGTTGAAGACAAAAGCAGTCCTCAGAGTTGCCAAGTTATGTTAATACCACTGACTAATGTTGATATTATGTTAATGTTATATTGTAGTGGTGTACAAGTTAAAATACATACATACACATACATACATACATACATACATACATACATACATACATCGTTAGTAACTTAAAGCTCAAAGTTCGATATGAACTTTGTCTGTAACCATTTTCTGAGTGTGTGTTGACGTTGACACCTCTCTCTCTCTCTCTCTCTATTCCGTCTGTGTATGTATGTGCTGTGTGTGTGGTATGTATGTGTGTAATATGTACATGTGGTTTTGTGTGTGTGTGTGTGTTCGTATATGTAGATATAATGTCGTGTGTGGGCGTGTGAGTCATAAGGGAGGGTGGAGGGAAGGAGGATGGAGATTGAAGAGGGTGAGATAGGGGGGGGATGGGGGAGGGTAAGAGATAAGCAGGTGACGTCAGTTGTATGTTAGGTAATGCTGGTGTCCCTCTCCCCTCCCCTCCTCCCCTCCCCCTGCCTCCCCTACTACCCCTCCTTGTCTTATCTAATGCAACAGGTCACCTGGACCTGTGAACCATTTAGGGACATATTTAGAGAGAAAGTGTGTGTGTTACCAATACAGGAAGTGAGTCACCATCTTCTCCCCCCTTTCTCTTCCTCCTCTCTCCTCTTTACCTTTCACCTACCCATTCCTCCTCTTTCTCACTTTAATTCCCACCTCCCCCCTCCCCCACCTCCTGCTGATATCACCCGCCTTACCCAACATTCCCAAGATAAGGCCAGATAAGGTATTCTCAAGCCCGGTCTTCAATTTGGTGTGTCGTCCCTCAGTTGGCTTTGTCATCTAATTTAATATTTACTGTTTTCCGCCATTGTTGTGTGTGTGTGTGTGTGTGTGTGTGTGTGTGTGTGTGTGTGTGTGTGTGTGTGTGTGTGTGTGTGTGTGTGTGTGTGTGTGTGTGTGTGTGTGTGTGTGTGTCCGCATCTTACAACACGGTATATAAGTTAAACAGGACTCTATGTACCGTCTTAATTCTTCTATTGAGAAACAAGAACGCCCCTGTGTCACGCCCCTGTGTCGCGCCCCTGTCACGCTGTGTCGCGCCCTGTGTCGCGCCCTGTGTCGCGCCCCTGTCGCTTGTCGCGCCCTGTGTCGCGCCTGTGTCACGCCTGTGTCACGCCCCTGTGTCACGCCCCTGTGTCGCGCCTGTGCGCCCCTGTGTCACGCCTTGTCACGCTGCGCCCCTGTGTCGCGCCTGTGTCGCCCTGTGTC
>NW_024714085.1:0-3746 GCF_018991925.1 Homarus americanus
GTGTATGAGGTGTACCTGGCTGTGTCTGAGGTGTAAATTGCAGTGACAGCGGTGTACCTGGGAGTGTCAGCGGTGCACCTGGGAGTGTTAGAGGTGTATCAAGGAGTGACAGAGGAGTACCTAGGAGTGTCACAGGTGTACCTGGGAGTGTCAGAGGTGTACCTGGGAGTTTCAGAGATGTACCTGGGAGTGTTAGAGGTGTATCTGCTATTGTCGGACGTGTACCTAGGAGTGTCAGGGTGTACCAGGGAATGTCAGTGGAGTACCTGGGAGTGTCAGAGGTGTACCTGGAAGAAACAGAGGTGTACCTGGGAATATCGGGGGTGTACCTGGGAATATCGGAGGTGTACTTGGGAGTGTGAGAGGTGTACCAGGGAGTGACGGAGGTGTACCTGGGAGTGTCACAGGAATACCTGGGATTGTCAGAGGTGAACCTGGCAGTGTCAGAGGTGTACCTGGAAGTGTCAGAGATGTACCTGGGAGTGTCAGAGGTGTACCTGGGAGTGTCAGAGGTGTACCTGGGAATTTCAGAGGTGTACCTGGGAGTGTCAGAGATGTAACTGAGAGTGTCACAGGAGTACCTGGGATTGTCAGAGGTGTACCTAGGAGTGTCAGAGGTGTACCTGGGAGTTGATGAGGTGTACCTAGGAGAGTCGAAGTTGTACCTGCGAGTGTCGGAGGCGGACCCTGGAGTGTCGGAGGTGTACCTGGGAATAACAGAGGTGTACCTGGGAGTGTCAGAGGCGTACCTGGGAATGTCAGAGGTATACCAGGGAGTGTCAGTGAAGTACCTGGGAGTCTCAAAGGTGTACCTGGGAGTATCGGAGGTGTACCTGGGAATATCGGAGGTGAAACAGGGAGTGTCAGAGGAGTACCTGGGAGCGTCAGAGGTGTACCTGGGAGTATCAGAGGTGTACCTGGGAGTATCGGAGGTACTGGGGAGCAAGCTGGGGAGGTGTACCTGGGAGAACAGAGGTGTACCTGGGAGCAGAGGTGTACCTGGGAGCAAGTCAGGGGGTGTAACTGGGGGTACGTGAGGTAATCTGGGATTGCTGTGAGGTGTACCAGGGGAGCAAGTCAGTGGAGTCCTGTGTGTTCAAGGTGTACCTGGAGTACGAGGTGTGGGCCCTGGAATATTTGGTACCTGGGAGCACGGGAGGTGTACCTAGGAGTGTCAGAGGTGTACCTGGGAATGTCAGAAGTGTACTTGGGAGTGTCAGAGGTGTATCTGGGAGTGTCAGCGATGTACCTGGGAGTGTCTGAGGTGTACCTGGCAGTGTCAGACGTGTGCCTAGGAGTGTCAGAGGTGCACTTGGGAGCATCAGAGGTGAACCTTGGAGTGTCTGAGGTGTACCTGTGAGTGTCTGAGGTGTACCTGACTGTGTCTGAGGTGTACCTGGGAGCAAAGGGGTTCGGAGGTGTACCTGGGAGTATCTGGGGTGTGCCTGGGAGTGTCTGAGGTGTGCCTGGGAGTCAGAGGTGTACCTGGGAGTACAAGGTGTATCTGGGAGTGTCAAGGGTGTACCTGGGAATGTCTGAGGTGTACCTGGGAGTGTCAGACGTGTGCCTAGGAGTGTAAGAGGTGCACTTGGGAGTGTCGGAGGTGCACCTTGGAGTGTGTGAGGTGTACCTGGGAGTGTGTGAGGTGTAACTGGCTGTGTCTGAGGTGTACCTGGCATTGTCTGAGGTGTAACTGACAGTGTCAGCGGTGTACCTGGGAGTGTCAGCGGTGCACCTGAGAGTGTTAGAGGTGTATCAGGGAGTGACAGAGGAGTACTCAGGAGTGTCAGAGGTGTACCTGGGAGTGTCAGAGGTGTAACTGGATGTGTCAGAGGTGTACCTGGGAGTGTCAGAGGTGTACCTGGGAATTTCATAGGTGTACCTGGGAGTGTCAGAGATGTACCTGAGGTGTCAGAGGTGTACCTGGGAGTGTCAGAGGTGTACCTGGGAGTGTCAGAGGTGTACCTGGGAGTGTCAGAGATGTACCTGGGAGTGTCAGATGTGTACCTGGGAGTGTCACAGGAGTACCTGGGAGTTTTAGAGGTGTACCTGGGAGTGTCAGAGATGTACCTGGGAGTGTCACAGGAGTACCTGGGAGTCTCAAAGGTGTACCTGGGAATATCGGAGGTGTACCTGGGAATATCGGTGGTATACCTGGGAATATCGGAGGTGTACCGGGGAGTGTCAGAGGTGTAACTGGGAGTGTCGGAGGTGTGCCTGGGAGTGTCACAGGAGTACCTGGGATTGTCAGAGGTGTACCTGGCAGTGTCAGAGGTGTACCTGGGAGTGTCGGAGGTGTACCTGGGAGTGGCACAGGAGTACCTGGGATTGTCAGAGGTGTCCCTGGCAGGGTCAGAGGTGTACCTGGGAGTGGAGTGTGCCTGGGGTGTCATTGGAGTACCAGGGAGTGTCAGAGGAATAGCTAGGAGTGTCAGAGGTGTACCTTTGAGTGTCAGTGGTGTACCTGGGAGTGTCGGAGGTGTACCTGGGAGTGTGAGAAGTGTACCTGGGAGTGTCAGAGGTGTACCTGGGAGTGTGGGAGGTGTACCTGGGAGTGTCAGAGGTGTACTTGGGAGTGTCAGAGGTGTACCTGGGAATGTCAGCAGTGTGCCTGGGAGTGTCTGAGGTGTACCTGGGAGTGTCAGAGGTGTGCCTAGGAGTGTCAGAGGTGCACTTGGGAGTGTCAGAGGTGCACCTTGGAGTGTCTGAGGTGTACCTGGGAGTGTCTGAGGTGTACCTGGCAGTGTCTGAGGTGTACCTGGCAGTGTCTGAGGTGTAACTTGCAGTGTCAGCGGTGTATCAGGGAGGGTCAGCGGTGCACCTGGGAGTGTTAGAGGTGTATCAAGGAGTGACAGAGGAGTACCTAGGAGTGTCAGAGGTGTACCTGGGAGTGTCGGAGGTGTACCTGGGAGTGTCAAAGATGTACCTGGGAGTGTCAGAGGTGTATCTGCTATTGTCGGACGTGTACCTAGGAGTGTCAGAGGTGTACCAGGGAATGTCAGTGGAGTACCTGGGAGTGTCAGAGGTGTACCTGGGAGAAACAGAGGTGTACCTGGGAGTGTCAGATGTGTACCTGTGAGTGTCAGGGGTGTAACTGGGAGTGTCGGAGGTGTAACTGGGAATGTCAGAGGTGTACCAGGGAGTGTCAGTGGAGTAACTGGGAGTCTCAAAGATGTACCTGGGAGTATCGGAGGTGTACCTGGGAATATCGGAGGTGTACCTGGGAATATCGGAGGTGTACCTGGGAGTGTCAGAGGTGTACCAGGGAGTGACGGAGGTGCACCTGGGAGTGTCACAGGAATACCTGGGATTGTCAGAGGTGAACCTGGCAATTTTAGAGGTGTACCTGGAAGTGTCAGAGATGTACCTGGGAGTGTCAGAGGTGTACCTGGGAGTGTCAGAGGTGTACCTGGGAGTGTCAGAGGTGTACCTGGGAGTGTCAGAGGTGTACCTGGGAATTTCAGAGGTGTACCTGGGAGAGTCAGAGATGTAACTGAGAGTGTCACAGGAGTACCTGGGATTGTCAGAGGTATACCTGGCAGTGTCAGAGGTGTACCTGGAAGTGTCATAGGTGTACCTGGGAGTTTTTGAGGTGTACCTGAGTGTCAGAGATGTACCTGTGAGTGTCACAGGAGTACTTGGGAGTCTCAAAGGTGTACCTGGGAGTATCGGAGGTGTACCTGGGAATATCGGAGGTGTACCTGGGAATATCGGAGGTGTACCTGGGAGTGTCAGAGGTGTACCTG